>NC_142010.1:261001669-261239169 GCF_049901735.1 Notechis scutatus | reverse complement strand
AACACTTTTCAAAGAAATTGCAGCCTGAGAGAGATAACTGCAAAGTATCCATTATAAAGGCAGCTCTGCCTTGTTCCACTGTGGAAAAGACAAACAGGAGCAACACAACAACTTAAACAACATTTTTTTGTTATTCTTTGTATCAGCAAAATTGCAGATTTCACTATAGCTGCCATTGCAAAATACCGGAGTAAAGTGTTAAGCATTAAGTTAAAACATTGGCGATGTTCACAAAACACATCCAAAGAGGTGTAAGAGCTAAAAATGCCTACACCAATGGCCAAGCTGAGCTAATATTGGGTCTATTTGTGTGTGTGTGTGTGTAAATTAGCATATTGTATTAATCCTCATCTTTGATCATTTCGTTCTTCAGTGTATGTTGCAGAATACCTTATGCCACCAGACTTGAAATTCTAGACCTAGAAAACCTTGAATTACGCCGTCTTCGGTCTGATCTAAATATGGTATATAAAATCATAGATTGCAATGTCCTACCTGTCAATGAATACTTCAGCTTCAACCATAACAACACAAGAGCAAACAATAGGTACAAACTGAAGGTTAATCGCACCAAACTTGATTGCAGGAAATACGACTTCAGCAACAGAGTGGTCAATGTTTGGAATACTCTACCCGACTCTGTGGTTTCTTGCCCAAACCCCAAACACTTTAACTTTAAACTGTCTCCTATTGACCTCACCCCTTTCCTAAGAGGCCTGTAGGAGGCGTGCATAAGCGCACCAATCGTGCCTACCGTCCTTGTCCTATTGTTTCTTTTATTTTATTTTTCTTATATGTATCCATGTATTCATAACTATGTTTTTACTTATACCTATTATCTTGTAAGCAATTGACAAATAAAAATAAATAAATAAAAATAAAAATGTATGACCTCAGAAAATGCCTTAAGTCAACCAGGTTCCCTATTTTTTCACTATTTAAAAAAAAAAAAACTTTATTCACAACATTGCAAACTCAGGAAGGAAGGAAGGAAGGAAGAAATGAGAGAAAGACAAAGACAAAAAGAAAGAAAGAGAAAGACAAAAAGAAAGAAAGAGAAAGACAGACAGACAGACAGAAAGAAAGAAAGAAAGAAAGAAAGAAAGAAAGAAAGAAAGAAAGAAAGAAAGAAAAGAGAAAGACAGACAAAAAGAAAGAAAAAGACAGACAGACAGAAAGAAAAAGACAGAAAGAAAGAAAGAAAGAGAAAGTAGAGAAAGACAGACAAAAAGAAAAAGACAGAAAGAAAGAAAGAGAAAGAAAGAGAAAGACAGACAGACAGACAGAAAGAGAAAGAAAGAAAGAAAGAAAGAAAGAAAGAAAGAAAGAAAGAAAGAAAGAAAGAAAGAAAGAAAGAAAAGAGAAAGACAGACAAAAAGAAAGAAAAAGACAGACAGACAGAAAGAAAAAGACAGAAAAGAAAGAAAGAGAAAGTAGAGAAAGACAGACAAAAAGAAAAAGACAGACAAAAAGAAAGAGAAAGAAAGACAGACAGAAAGAAAGAAATTTAAGAATAAAGCAAAACTAAAGAAAACATTAAGAAAAAAAATGTGCACAGAAAAATAACACAGATAGCCCTCCACTCATGACCACAATGGAGACCAGAATTTATGTTGCTAAGTGAGACATTTGTTAAGTGAGTTTTGTCCCATTTTACAACCATGCTTGCCCTCCTTCTTAAGTGAATTGTTGCAGTTGTTAGGTTAATAACCCAGCTGGTAAGTGAATCAAGCTTCCCCGTTGACTTTGCTTCTCAGAAGATGGCAAAAGGTAGATCACATGACCCCAGGATGCAAGAATTGATATAAATACAAGTCAGTTGCCAAGGCTCTGAATTTTGATCACGTGACCATCAACAGGCACATAAAAATTGCATACCGTTCAAACGAGACCCTAACAAAAGCTAAGGAGGAAACAAAGAGGCCGGATCACATCCTCTCCAGAAACCAGCTAATCCCAGATAAACAGGGATTAACACCATGTAAACAATCAAATGGAAAACAATACCCTACCAAGGAGAAAAAACACACTGCAGCCAACACTGGCAAGTTAAATTACTGTATATAAACACCACTCCCTTCTAGAACTGATGATGATGATATAGTCAAGTAATACATTATGATGGTGATTATGATGATCATCTAGCCAAGTAATAAAATATCTGCAAGCAAACAACAAAGCTAAAAGAGCACCAAGAACTCCAGTCTTTATTGTTTTCTTTTTTTAAAAAAAAAAATGTTTGTTAGCAGATTCTAGGAGCAGTTTGGGAGGTAAAGATTATACTGAGCCTCGCTCTGCTTTGCAGTTTGCAAGCTCATTACAATTTTAATTAAAACTAATCAAACATGATTAGTTTTGATTTTACTTATTTAATTCCAACAGCATCCCATTTGTGGAAAAGCAAATCAAACCAAGCCCCTTTTTTGTTTTCTTGGAATAACACTCTTTTTAAAAATAGAATTCTTTATTGGCCAAGTGTGGATGGACACACAAGGAATTTGTCTTGGTGCAAATGCTCTCAGTGTACATAAAAGAAAAGATACATTCATCAAGAGTCGAGAATCATAAGGCACAACACTTAATGACAGTCACAGGGTACAATAAGCAATCAAATCATACTAGGAAACAGTCCATATAAATCGTAAGGATACAAGTGACATACAGTCACAAATGGGAGAGGATGGGCGATAAGGAGTGATGAGAAGATTAATAGTAATAGTAATGCAGACTTTGTGAATAGTTGGACAGTGTTGAGGGAATTATTTGTTTAGCAGAGTGATGGCATTTGGGGAAAAACTGTCCTTGTGTCTAGTTGTTCTGGTGTGCGTCTCTATAGCGTTGTCTTGAGGGAAGGAGTTGAAACAGTTTATGTCCTGGATGTGAGGGGTATGTAATCTATGTTAATTCCTTTTAGATATCCTCTCTTAAAATTCTTTGGAATACTATAACTGCTAAACATTATTTCTCAGCTAGAAATTGCTCTTTCCATGCTCAGAAACGTTCTCTTCTTTTTCCTTTCTCTGTCTTTGGTTCCATTGATTAATTCTGCACCTCTCTCTTTCAATATGGCTCTACAGTCTTTTTTCAGAGGATTAGGAAGGCGTGACAGTCACTAATTTTCCATAGCAAAGGTAAGCGCTGCATCGTAAACCATCTGTATAATAAAAACCAACTCGTAGAAGGATTTAAAGGATGTGTTGGATGATAATGGGATCCATTAAGTTGCCATTGAAATACGATTCAGCTGCAAGCGGTTATGGAAGCTGTAAAAAAAAAAAAGATACTCATAATTTGGAACTTCTAACTACCCAGCTAAATAAGATAAGAAATAGGAATAGAAACAGTATGAATGATACAATTCTAGAATTGGAAGAGATTCTACTCCTGTTCAGTGCGGGAATCCAAATTCAGGATCCCAGAAAGTGGTGAATTCTGCTCATTGGGTGTTGATTCCTGGCAAGGAGGCAGCTTCCTTTTAAACTGATGGTGGTACTAGTTGGGTAATGAGATGGACAAGGCAAGCCACTAGTAAATAAAAAGAGAGCCAACTCCACTCCCTCCTGGTACTGATGAGATTAATCTAGTTTGGTAATGAAATGTCTGCAAGAAAACAACCAACCTCCTCCTCCTCCTCCTCTTTCTCCTCCTCCTCCTCCTCTCCACAAAACTCATTCCCTTCTAGCACTGACAACATTACCTAGTTGGGTCATGAAACCTTTGCAAGAAAATCGCCAAGCTCAGAGAACACCAAGGACCCCCACAATTCTTCTTCTCCCCCTCCCCCTCCCCCCCCTCCCCCTCCTCCTCTCCTCCTCCTCCCCCCTCCTCCTCCTCCTCCTCCTCTCCACAAAACTCACTCCCTTCTAGCACTGACAACATTACCTACTTGGCTCATAAAACATTGGCAAGAAAACGACCCAGATCAGAGAGCTCCAAGGACCCCACAATTCCACCCTGAGTTACAAATAATCTCTTCTATAGGTTCTAGATTGGCAGAGCCCTCTAGTTCATCTCCAACAGCCCACGATCAGCAGGATCTTCAGTTTAATGACCAAGGGTTCAAGACCTCTCTGCAGTTCGATACTTGCGGTGGGACAAACACATCCTACCCAATCTTCCTTTTTGAAACACCGAAGGATGTTTACAGATGCAATCCCTGCAGTTGGTCTTCTACTGTCTGTCAATCAAATATCTAATGTGGTGATGGCTAACCTTTTCGGCACCGAGTGGCCAAAGCATACACGCACCCATGCATCCCCAAAATGCAATATGTGTGTGTCCTCTGTGCATGCGCCCCATGCATGCACATGCACCCCACACACATGTGTGTATGCCTCCAAGCATGTGTGCACATCTCCCATGCATGTGCCATGCAGTGGTGGGATTCAAATAATTTAACAACCGGTTCTCTGCTGTAATGATGTCTTCCAACAACCTGTTCACCAAACTGCTCAGAAAGTTAACAACTGGTTCTCCTGAACTGGTGTGAACTGGCGGAATCCCACCACTGGTGACCCATCTCCCCATATGTGCCATGCCCCTGTGCATGCCAGCAGAGACCCAAAGACCAGCTGGCTGGTGGGAGGCATGCACATGCATGCATGGCAGAGCTGAACTGGGGCGGCGCCTCGCATGTCCACAGCAAGGGCTCTGCACGCCACTTCTGGCGCACATGCCATAGATTCACCATCACGGATCTTGTGATGACCTGGGGCATGGCACAAAGCCAACACAGTCAGATAATCAGTAGGAGTGCATTTATTAGCTCCAACTTTGTCCCCAATGTCCCGGTGACCTTCTGGGCTGGAGAAAAACTCTCCCAGGAACAGCCTTTGGCTGCAGAGAATCAAGTCTAAAACATGGTCAAGAAAAACTGTAACTATAAGTCCAATCAAGGCAAGATGAGGTAATTAGTGCAGCAGGGCAGGAGAAGGAATTCCAGATATGAAGGAATGGTAGTAATTCAACCTGGTTGGGAGGATGCCAGAACGCAGATAACCAAAGTCAACACAAGATAAACTTAAACTGTTTGTTCCCAGCAGCTGCCACATTCAGCATGCATCTCTTTTAAACTCTCTTCTCGCGTGTGGCTAATGAAGGAAATCAGGGCCCTTTCCTCCCCCATAAGCCACACAACCCACATTGCTCTCTTCTCCATTCCTCCCTGCATGCCCTAGGATGAAGAGGGGGTGGGCCTGGGTCTTCCTCTGAACTCCCTCTCCTTTGTTCTATCTCTTCTCTGCTCTGCCCAGCTGGACTTTGCCCTTCCCCAGCTTCCTCCACAGCCAACGGAGCCACACTCCCACTCCCTGTCAGCTGTCCGCCTTCCTCCTCGGATTCAGACTCCAACAGGGGGATCTAATGCCTCCAAAGACAGAAGGCAAAAAAGGGGAAATCTCCCCACAACCCAGCAGCATAACAAAAGATTACAGATGTTTGCATCTGCCCTCGAAGGGTCTTCGGGAAATGCTTCTCTCGAAATGAAATTGGCCTCTTGGGTGACATCGCAGAATTCCTGTCCTTATCGTGCGTCACCTTTAGGCCTTGCTTAGCCAAGCTTTTTGTATTCCTCTTTGCAATATGTTTGTGGCGGCTCCGTTTTTGGGGAAGGGGCCGCTGGAATGTGGAGCCGTTCGATCCCATTAGTCTCTGGCTTCGGTCCTTCAAGCCCATTTGTCTGTAGATTTTATCTGATATAAAACACCCACTGACATTCCAATCTCCATTTTATGTCCTTAAGAACAGCAGAAGTTATGGCTTGACATGTTTATCATTGGGAGGATGAGCCAATTATCTATCTGCTGGGCTTGCTATTACAGATGTACCATGATAATTAGGGTCACAGATGGAGCCCAGAAATTGCTGCCGTGTTCAGAAAGGGCGCCATTTGCAAAGCTCTGGAAATGACTAGGAAAGTAGACTTAGTTCCCACTTCTTTTTTTCCTTCCTTCCTTCCTTCCTTCCTTCCTTCCTTCCTTCCTTCCTTCCTTCCTTCCTTTCTCTCTCTCTCTCTCTTTCTTTCTTTCTTTCTTTCTTTCTTTCTTTCTTTCTTTCTTTCTTTCTTTCTTTCTTTCTTTCTTGCTTGCTTGCTTGCTTGCTTGCTTGCTTGCTTGCTTGCTTGCTTGCTTGCTTGCTTGCTTTCTCTCTTCCTTTCCTTCCTTCCTCCATTCCTCCTCCTTTCTTTGCTTCCTCTCTTCTTCCTTCTGCCTCTTCTTCCTTCATTCCCCCTATCTCCTATTTTCTTCTTTCCTTCCCTCCCTCCCTCCCTTTCTTCCTTCCTTTCTCTCTCTCTCTTGCTTCCTTTCTTTCTTGCTTTCTCTCTCTTTTCTTCCTCCCTCCCTCCCTCCCTCCCTCCCTCTTTCTTTCTTTCTTTCTTTCTTTCTTTCTTTCTTTCTTTCTTTCTTTCTTTCTTTCTTTCTTTCTTTCTTCTTTCTTCCTTCCTTCCTTCCTTCCTTCCTTCCTTCCTTCCTTCTCTCTCTCTCTCTCTCTCTCTCTCTCTCCTTCCTTCCTTCCTTCCTCACACATGACCATGAGAGAATCCTCATGGTCATGTGATCAAAATTCAGATGCTTGGCAATTGGTATGAATTGATGATGGTTGCAGATCATGTGATCACATTTTCTGAAAAGCAAAGTCAACAAGGAAGCCAGATTCACTTAACAACCATGTTACTCACTTAACAACTGTAGTGATTCACTTAACTGTTGTGGCAAGAAAGGTTGTAAATGAGGCAAAACTCACTTAACAGCCATCTTGCTTAGCAACAGAAAATTCTGGGCTCAGTTGTGGATCATACATCGAGGACTAACTGTACATGAATTCAACTCATGTATTTTTTTGGTCAATAAAGAAGAAAAAGTTGCCTATTGTATTATTCCAGGACTCTTTTTTTAACCTTCCATTTCAAGCTATTCACCAAGGACTACCAAATGGTCCATGGCTGATCTTCTTTAGCATTTTTATGACCTACCAGAGTTGGTTAGATGCTTCCCCCTAGCTAAACATGAAGATATCCTTGAGTTAAACAAGTGATTTCATGGATTTCTTGCAGGCCTTTCGTTGCTTAACATTACAGAAATGTGGCCTTCGCTTCTCCTGAGATATTTTTTCTGAGAAAAGGGGAAGAAATGTAGAGATGATGGATGGAGTCAGCAAACAGGACTACCCCATCCCTGCTTCACAGATGGTCAGTGGAGGATTTTCTGCCAGATGGTAAGGTGAAGGAGGACAACAAAACCAGAAGAACCAACTACCTCTTTTCCTACAGGGTTTGCATATGGAAAAGTAGGACAAAAATGTCGTGCATAATCAATGGAAATGCACTTTAGGTGTTAGCAATGGAGGAAGTTAATTGTATAGTTTTCCCCCAACTCAAAGATAGATAGATAACTCTTTAAGTTAGCAAGTGTTGTGGTTGGCCTGAAGCCTGTGCAGACAGAAGTGGAAACGGACAGTGGGGAAGAATGGGGACCAGTCAGGGAGTCTGAAGAGGACTTGGATGAGGGTCCTGCATAAGATGCAGAGATGGGGCCAGGACCAGCTGGGGGTGGGGTCCTGACTCTGAAGCCTCTGGAGTCTGGCAGCAGCGAGGCAGAGGAACAAGGGGAGCCTGTTCCCAGTGCACATGTGCACAGAGCTGCTAGAAGGCGAGAGCAGCTGAAACAAAAAAGGGTGACTCAGGAGTAAGGCTGGGAGGTGATTGCCCCTCCCATAAAGTAGAAAGGACAGACAAAGTGATGAATCCTTTGTAGGAAGCAAAGACGTTCGTTTGGTTCAGATTCATTCTTGAATCTCTTTATATTTGGTTGGGTTTTTTTTTTGTAGTTCATTTGATACGTCTGTTATTGGCAGCACTTCACAAAAAAGAAAGGTGGGTGCTTATCTTGAGGAATTGTTTGAGATTAATTCCAGCTGGGAATGAAAACAATCCCCAGTGTTGCATTACAATAAGACTTGTTTTTAAAATAAGCATGTGCGTAATTATGGTCTAGAAAGCCTTGGTCAGAACAGCAATGGGGTAAGGGCCAAAAGCTGCAATTAACTTCTATTTTAAGGTATAAAATGTAGGAGAAGGTTTGGCAGAGCCAGAGTGAGGGGTGAAAAGAGAGATCAGCCTAGAATCACTACATAGCCACAATAATCTAAGTCCAAGTGCTGTTGACCCTTATCTAACTCTAGCCAGGCACTGACCATTAGTTGAGAAGATTCCTATGCATAGGCTTTCAGTAATAAATCACTTAAATGGAACCTTCACATTCTGACCTGGTCTTTTGAAGCTGACATAAAATCATACAATGATGAAATTGGAAAGGATCAAAAGGATCAGATCCTCTAATCCATTGCAATTAAACCATCCTCAGCTTCTTAAAGCATCCAGATACTACAACCTCCATATTTAAACAGTTCCACTTTTATACTGTTGTGCAGAGGTCTTCAAACTTGACAGCTTTAAGGCTTGTGGACTTCTAACTTCCAGAATTCCTCCTCCAGTCATGTTAGCTCAGGAATTCTGGGAGTTGAAGTCCACAAGTCTTAAACTTGCCAAGTTTGAAGACTCTTGCTGTTGTGTAACATGCACTAGGAATATCACTGAGGAGAGGAGGAAGAATTCCTATCAAGGCAACAGCCAGATAAATGAAATATGAGTACAAGGCAGAAACGTAATTTGGGTAAGTGCTTCAGAAGGGACCTGCCCTAGTTCTTATGAAGATAAAGAGCCAGTTTGGTCTAGTGATTAAGGCTAGAAAGCCAGGAGATCATGAATTCTGGTCCTGCTTTAAGGCATGAAAGTTGTTTGGGTGATTTGGTCCAATCACCAGGAGAATGTAAATTCTAGTTCTGCCTTTGACATGAAAAGCAGCTGGGTGACTTTGGGCCAATCACTAGAAGACAGTAAATTCCAGTTCTATTTTAGATATAAAAGGCAGCTGGGAGACTTTAAGCCAATTACCAGGAGATGGTGAGTTCTAGTTCTACCTTAGACATGGAAGCTGGACCAATTGTTCTCTCTCAGCCCAACTCACCTCAGAGCATTGTTGCTATGGGGAAAATGGGAGGAGGAAGGTGTGTTGGATATGTTTATTGCCTTGAGTTATTTATAAAAAAATAATATTTATAAAAAATAATTCAGTACAATAAAAATACTGTATATCGATAAAATAAAAGGGGGAAGGAGAGGAGAGTATTCAGTTTTGCAATGTTCTGTCACTATAACCTTATAATAAAAGTGGGACTAGCATTTATAACTCTGTCATCCTTACTTAGTCTTGAAGGGCTGGCATGAAATACTCAATTGCTTCTTTTATATTTTTTATATTTAAACATAATCTAGGTAGCTGCAAATTATTTCCAATCGTACTTGTTGTGTCAATGAAAAAGAAACGTTGACATACCTGATATTATCTCTACCCTCCATTTTTCCCCTATAAGTTTCTTCTGAACTTGGTCCAACTTGCCAATATCCTTCTGGACGTCTGGGTGTCCAGAACCAAAAACAACAATCCAGATGTGATCTCACAGATGTGGAGTAGAGGGAGACGGGAGCTGATGAGTCTTTGATGCAACATGTCTTCTAATGCATTAGTAATCCTCACAGCTGTTACGACAGCTCCTTGGTCAGCTTGTTGTCAATATCTATGCCCAAACTCTTTTTCAGTGGAGAGCATTGTAGGCAGAAATCCACCATCTCATTTGTGTGCTCCATATTTTTCCTGCCTAAATGTGGCATCTTGCATTTCTGCCTGTTGCACGAAATCTTTCTCTTCTTGGGCCCAGTCTTGAAACTTGTTTGGAACAGAGATTGAAAAAGACACCCTGGGAAAGGCTTATTATTCTGTTGCATAAGCACATCGAAACCTGTATCAGAATGCTGGTTTATCTAAATCTCATCAAAATGAGAGAGCCAGCTTGGTGTAGTAGTGAAGGTGCTAGTCTGGAAATCAGGAGACAGGGGATTCTAGTCGCATTTTAGTCATGAAAACCACCAGCATTATCCGAGCTGATGACAAGGAGACTGTGAGTTCTAATCCCACTTCAGCCATGAAAGTTGGCTGGGTAACTTTGGGCCAATCACTAGGAAACTGAATTATAGTCCTGCCTTAGGCATGAAAGTCGGCTGGGTGACTTTGGGTTAACTACCAGGAGACTGTGAGTTCTAGCCCCACCTTAGGCATGAAAGCCTGCTGGGTGACTTGGGGCCAATCACCAGGAGACTGAGTTTTAGTCCCACCTTAGACATGAAAGCCTGCTGGGTGACTTGGGGCCAATCACCAGGAGACTGTGAGTTCTAATCCCACTTCAGGCATGAAAGTTGGCTGGATAACTTTGGGCCAATCACTAGGAAACTGAATTATAGTCCTGCCTTAGGCATGAAAGTCAGCTGGGTGACTTTGGGTTAACTACCAGGAGACTGTGAGTTCTAGCCCCACCTTAGGCATGAAAGCCAGCTTGGTGACTTTAGGTCAGTCCCTCTGTTTCTCAGCCCAATTCACCTCACAGGTTACTGTTCTGGAGAAAATAGGAAGAGGAAGTATTGTACATGTTCACCAGCTTGATTTATTGATAAAAAATAATAAAGGCAACAAATAAAAAATAAAATAAAATAAAAGATAAAATAGAATAATAAAACAAGATAATAAAGTAAAATAAAATAATAAAGTAAAACAAAATAATAAAATGAAAAGGAATGGAATTAAATGAAATAGTAATAATACAACATAAAATAATAAAACAGAATAATAAAGTAAAACAAAATAATAAAATGAAATGGAATGGAATTAAATGAAATAAAAAATAATAATCAAGTAAAACAAAACAAAACAAATAATAAAATAGATGTAATATCTGTCTCTTGGCCCTTGAGAGGATTCCTTTGAGTTGGTTAAGGACTGATAATGAAGCTTCGTTGGAATGAATATTTTGCTCCACTTCATGATATTCCGTCATAATCATCATGAATGATATAATTATTGGGGAGCTCGGTGGCACAGTGGTTAGAGTGCAGTACCGCAAGCTACTCCTACTGCAATTTGACAGATCGAATCCCACCAGGCTCAAGGTTGACTCAGCCTTCTACCCTTCTGAGGTGAGTAAAGTGAGGACCCAGATTGTTGGGGGCAGTAGGCTGACTCTGTAAACCGCTTAGAGAAGGCTGTAAAGCCTACTGTGAAGGGGTATATAAGTCTAAGTGCTGTTGCTATTGCTATTATCTGTCGCTTAATTTGATGAAGGAGCCCAAAAGGCATCCAGCTGGACTTGGCAGAAATGATGGGAGTCAACTTTATTTTTTGAAGGTGAGAATTGGGAAAGTGTGTGGCTTACCCTGAAGAAGTTGAGTGAGATGCAACAGAGATTTCAGGTTGGCATAGGAAGGTTATATCATGTTTGTTAAGGTGTAAATGGATTGCTTTGCTTAAAGAAAACCATTGCATTAAATTTTCTGTGACTTGGAAGAAATTCCATGTTCACTGTTAGATTTCTTACAAGATAAAGAAAAGAAAATCAATTTATGATTTGGGGATTTGAGGATTAGATTAGGTTTGACTAGAGAAATAGTGTAGCTTTCTAAACATAAGGTTCTTCGTATTTGACACTTTATGATGTGTTAGAAAAAATGAAGAGAAGAATATAATGTTTAATATATTGGTTTCTTAGAATGTTGATTTTTAGTCTTTTCAATATTAAATTTAAGTTGCATTAATATATCGGTACTGAAAAAAGTTGGAGGTCACTTTTGTTGTTTATTTGTTTGATGTATTTTTAGTCATTCTATTATTCTGTTCTCCCTTTTTCCTTTATGTTAGTTTGTGTTTTAATGTATGTTTTTGAAATGTAATAGATACTTTAAAACATTTGTAAAGTTACATATCTCATCCCATCTGTTTCCTCCCTCCCTCCCTCCCTCCCTCTTTGGTCTTCCTTTCTTCCTCCTGCCCTCCTTCCCTCCACTTTCTTTTTCCTCCCTCCCTCCCTCCCTCCTTCATTCCTCCCTCTCTCCCTCCCCTCTTTCTTTTTCCTTCCTTCCTTCTTTCCTTCATCCCTCCGTCTGTCCCTCCCTTTTATCTTTTCCTCCCTTTCTGTCCCCCTTCCCTCCCTTTCCTTTTCCCTCCCCCCTCTTCTCTCTCTCTCTCTCTCTCTCTCTCTCTCTCACACACACACACACACACACACACACACACACACAAACACATGGGCGGGGGGGCCAGGCAGATAGACAGACATTTCTGGCCCAGGAAATCTGCCAAGCGGTCTCGGCTGTAACTCACCACTGAATACTTCTTTTCCCCCCCTTTTAATTGATACATATAGGTGTACAATTACGGAAGAAATATAATATTTCAGGCTGTGAATTACAGACTAAGTCAGAGTCTTGCCACCAGCTTAATTACAAATGACTATTTCATGCATAGCTCGCCCATAAATAAGAGACGGAAGGTGAAAAGCAGAGGTATTTAAATGTTGCTCTCCTTGCTGAATAACGAGCGGGGAGAGAAGGGAAGGTGACACGGAGACAAAAGGGATGAAGTGTTTGGGAAAATATACAGATGTTGATGCTATAATTATGCCAAGACTTCCTATTTTGCATATACTTTGCCTGCCGATTAGTCAAATTAATGTCAAGGGGGAACTAGAGATGAACAGTTAATGGAGCTTGTTTGGGGATCTTACTCAACAGGTTGATTCTCACAGATGTCTCTCCTCTTTTATCCGTAAAGGCAATCAGAATTTTGAGTGAGCACACACAACGTGCTTTGATACAGCTTCTAGGCCTTGGGAGCAGCAATCTGGATGAACACAACGGCAGGGACATTGTTATGTCTGGGCGGTGGGTCCCAAGGAGAGACGAGACTCGAAGTAGTGACAACAGCTCTTTATTTGGAAACCAGATACTGAGACAAGACTCCCAGCCGAGGCAGCTCCTTTTATAGAGCTGGCTGCAGCTAGGCAGCCTATGACGTGTATTTGAGCTTGCCGCGCTTGGTTTGACCCAATTGCGGCAGCCGAATAAGAACCAATCAGAAGGCTTAGTTTTGTCCAATCACGGCCTGGCTTTTCCGGACCAATAGGAATGCAGGCCTACAAGCCTGCTAGTATGGAACAGACATATTCCATGTTTCTCTGTTTCTGGGGTCTGTTAGGAATATAAGTCACCTAACAGGTATTTGGGTTAGAAATATATAAACCAGGATAGACATTTTCATACTGTCTCTTTAAGAGCATGCTAAAAACTGCAATTGGGCGTGGTTACTCAAATGGCCATAAGATGGAGCCAGAAACCTGGGTTGTTTCGTCTTAGTCTGAGTCTCAGAAGAGAGTGTAGGTGTATCTCTGTTTTCCTTCTGTTGGAAAGTATTGACGTTGCTCCATTTTTCTAATTGACTGATATTACTGGGATTTGATGTAAGTCTGATACCGAACTGTTTTTGACACTGGACTTTGTTACGGGATTATCCCTGGATTGAAAAACTGACTAATTTACCCGTGGATGACTTTTGGACTGCTTATCTTGAACTTTGCTTAAACTTTCTGGAAGTAAAAACCTACATTTACTGTACAGTGTATCGGTGTGCTGTGTGTGTATTATTCAAACACCACTCTCAAATACGTCTCCCTGTATGCGCTCATTCTCCTAACGGGGAATTACCTCAACAGGGTCCTTGGTGCTCTCTGAGCTTGGTTGTTTTTCTTGCAGGTGTTTCATTACCCAACTAAGTAACCTCATCAGTGTTAGAAGGGAGTAGGGTTTGTGGAGAGGAGGAGGGGGGGAGGAGAAAGAAGACTATGGTGTCCTTGGTGTTCTCTGAACATTTCGTTTTATTAGAGTAGTAAACTGGCACATCTGGGAAATCCCGAATCTGAAAGTTCTGGGATTCCCTCCAATAAGTAAAATTTTACAAATCCATCCCCTGCACCCCTCATTCCATCACATGCCCCAATCACCATCCATCCCAATTTGAGACATCCCCACTGCTCCTCCTCAGCCAGCTGCAGGAATAACATGATCTTGACTTTAAAGAAGAATGCTGTTATGTCTAACCACATACACTCAATGAAATCCCCTAATGCTCAAGAATGTGGGGGCATGGAAGCTTCTGATGCTAATATGGCTTCCAAAGCTGACACATTTCATCACCCAACTAATTAACCTCATCAGTGTTAGAAGAGAGTGGGGTTTGTGTAGAGGAGGAGGAGGTGGTGGTGGTCCTGGGGTTGCATGATCTCCTTTTGTGACCTTCTGTCAAGCAGGTCAATGGGGCTGTTTTTGTTATGACAATACTATCCTAACAATGATTAGTTTATGCTGTGAACAACTGTGGCAAGGAAGGTCATGAAATGGGGCAAAATTCACTTAATAACTGTTCTGCTTAGCAACAGGAACGTTGGGCTCAATTGTGGTTGTAAATTGAAGACTACCTATAGTTGGGGTTTAGTCCATACCAAAGAGAAGTGACTAGGGAATATCAGATTAGACTAGACTACACTAGAATGGAAAGTTATGGAGTGGAGGAGTGGAATGGAGTGGAGCAGAGCAGAGCAAGCAGAGGGGAGGGGAGGAGAGGAGAATAGCATCGAACAGAACAGAAAACATGGAATGGAATGGAATGGGATGGAATGGAATGGGATGGGATAGGATAGGATAGGATAGGATAGGATAGGATAGGATTGGATCGGATTGGATCGGATTGGATCGGATCAGATCGGATAAAGAATGGAGTGGAATGGAATGGAATGGAAAACTTTATTGTCACATTAAATGTACACTAATCAGCCTACATTAAAATTAAATTTCATTGCATTCAGGTCTAAAAGTTAAGCATTATGCATATAACACACACATACACACACACACACACACACACGACACAGAGAAACATCACAGCCCAGTTCGGATGTATACATATACACGGTGAGAAAAAAGAATCCTGCAAGTTTACCAGATGGATGGCATAAGAAACAAAGCTGTTATAGAATCTGGTAGTCTTGCTACAGATGCTTCAAAATCTCGTCCCAAAGGGGAGCAACAGAAACAGACCATAAAGCGGGTGTGTTGGATCTCTAACAATGCTTTGTGCTCTAAGCACGTAGTGCTTATAAGCAGTATCCTTAATAATGGGAAGCGAGCTTCCTATAATCTTCTCGGTTGTCCTCACCACTCTCTGTATGGACTTTCTATCTGAGGCGCTGCTGCCACCAAACCAAATAGGAATGCAGTTTATTAAAAAATGCTCTCAATTGTGCCTCTGTAAAAAAAAAATGGCCAAGAATGAAAGAGAAAGATGTCCTCTCCTTTTGTAGCAGCAATTGGTAGCAGCAGATGTAGGAGACAGTTTTCTAATTCAATGACCTTGAACATAATTAGCCAAGGACCACAAAGACCTAACCACAGGTGGCCAATAGCCACTCATCCTTTATTCTACCTTTCCTTGGTACACTTCAGCTGGAGCCAGAGGTTATCTCTTGCGTTAGGGAAAAAAAAATGCCATTTTAAAACTGGAGCAGGAAGTTCAAGTTGTCTTCTCAGCAGGAAAACGGTGAACTGAATATGATCTCATCAGGTTGTGCCCTCCAAATCCATTTTCTCAGCTATGGCCACTCTCCACTGAGCAGGTCATGCAAAAGAAATCTCACGTAGTCAGGCATTTAGCATTTCCTTAGTTAAAGCAAAATCTACAAGATCACAGAGAAGTAACATTCCAGTATTTGAGGGGCTGCTCCGAAAAAGAGGGGGGTCAGCTTATTTTCCAAAGCACCTGAAGGCAGGACAAGAAACAAAGGATGGAAACTCATCAAGGAGAGAAGCAACTTGGAATTAAGGAGGAACTTCCTAACAGGGAGGACAATTAATCCATGGAACAGCTTGCCTTCAAAAGATGTGGGTACTTCAACACTGGATGTGTTTAAGAAGAGACAGTCACTTGTCTGAAATGGTATAAGGTCTCCTGCTTGAGCAGAGGGTTGGACTAGAAGACCTCCAAGGTCCCTTCTGATTGGACTCATGTTCTTTCTAGACTAGAGGCATTTGCGAAATCCAATGCTTTCATGCAAAGCAGGATTGTTTTCATCCAATGTCAACTCTGCCCTCTCCCATTTCATGCATGTGCATGAAAGTTTACAATGCAAGTACAAAAATGGTTGTTGTGATGTCACAGCACTGCTTCTGTCATTCCATGTGGTCCAAAGGGTAGGAGAAAGGGCTCCTATTACTTTATATTTTATCTTACCTCTTCTCTTCTCCCCTCTCCTCTCCTCTCCTTTCCTCTCCTGCCTTGCCTCATTCCTTTCTTTTCCATTCTTCCTCTCCCTTCTTCTCTAAATTTTCTTCCTTTCCTTTCCTTTCCTTTCCTTTCCTTTCCTTTCCTTTCCTTTCCTTTCCTTTCCTTTCCTTTCCTTTCCTTCCCTTCCCTTCCCTTCCCTTCCTCCTTCTAACTATTCTTCCATTCTTTTCCTTTCCTTTCCTTTCCTTCCCTTTCCTTATTTCCCTTTTCTTTTTAATATTTTATTTATTAAATGTATGTGCTGCCCATACTTGACTGAACGGATGCCATCATCAACATCCTCCTATGCTTCCCATCTCAGTGATGAGCAGCTCTGGATGGCTTTACAACATCATCAAACTGTGATATAAAGCAATTAAAATTTATCCAAAAATTTAACCAAAAACTAGATTAAAAAAACCCCAATATATAAAAGGGATGGTGGTGGGATCTTCTTCTTAGTCTACTAAGTCACCCAGAGTTACCCTGTGGTAAGATGGGTGGCAGATAAAAATAAATAAAACCCTCCCTTGTTATGACCCTGTAATTCCTTAATTCAGTGTAGAGTCAGAGCGACTGAACAGAGCTAAGCATTTACTGGCCAGATGCCCTTCCTGATGTCTACATGGAGCTCCCAGCAGATTTTTTTTTTCCCTTTGCACCCGAGGAAGAGAAATATCTGCAACTGTCTTGTTCCGGTTTGACACCTCTGGTTCCTGTCAACCCGTTTCCCTTCCCCTTTTCATTGTCTTCTTCCCTCCAGCTCAAATTTCCCCAAATTCCTTCCTCCACCCACCTTTCCATTTATGGCAGGATGACAACAAAGCAAAGTGAAGTGGTTGAAGACGGCAGACCCGACAGCCTGTTGTTGTTTTTTTCTATGTAATGTCTTTTGCGGTCCTTACAGTGTTTGTTGTAGATGATTGCTGATTTTTCTTCTAGGCCTGCTGAGTCTTTTGATTTACTAATTCTTGCACCTCTAAGCATCTGGCATTAGTGAATCTCCTATACAGCAGAGGGAACGAGCTAAGGTAAAGAAAAGTGGCAGAGATTTGTGTGTGGATTCACTATTGATATGACCTCTGGGGCACAGGTGAGAAGTCTACCACGTGAGGAGAACACCAAACAGGTGAGAAAACATATAGCAGGGGTGCCTTGTGGAATACAGCACTCATAACAAACTCTTTATCTATACACTTGGGTTAAAAATGGACCCTAGTCATAACATATACAGACATCTATTAAACCTTTAAGGCCAGGGTGTCATCCTTTGACATGTTAAGGTTGTTCTCTTTCTACTCTAGGGTCATCCTTGTTTAATTAATATGACAGACAATGCTTAGAATTCTGAATTGTTACAGTCAAAAAATCCAGTGCAATCCTAGGCTGCATTAATAGAGGAATAGACTCAAGATCACATGAAGTGCTGATACCACTTTATAATGCCTTAGTAAGACCATTCTTGGAATACTTCATCCAGTTTTGATCACCACATTATAAAAATATATATGCTGAGACTCTAGAAAGAGTGCAGAGAAGAACAACAAAGATGATTAGGGGACTGGAGGCTAAAACATACGAGGAACAGTTGCAGGAACTGGGCATGGATAGTTTAGTAAAGAGAAGGACCAGGGGAGACATAACAGCAGTGTTCCAATATCTAAGGGGCTGCCACAAAAAACAGGGGGTCAAGATATTCTCCAAAGCACTTGAAAGCAGGATGAGAAACAATGGATGGAAACTAACCAAGGAGAGAACTAATCTAGAACAAAGGAGAACTTTTTTTTAACAGTGAGGACTATTCATCAGTGGAATGGCTTCCCTCCAGAAGTTGTGGGTGTTCTATCACTGGAGGTTTTTAAGAAGAGATTGGACAACCATTTGTCTGAAATGTCATAGGTTTCCTGCATGGTCAGGAGATTGGAGTAGAAGACATCCAAGGTCCTTTTTCAACTTTGATATTGATGAATTAGGAGCAAAGTGAAACATCCCTTCGATAACCAAGATTATAAGTTAGTCAACTTCCATTATTCTTGATTTTCATTTGCCACATAGCCTCCAAGATGTGCATAGTCAGCTCCTAACCAAATATTCTCCAATTTGGATATCCTGTAAATGCATCGTAGAGAACACCTAAAAATTTTCCAGCAAGCACAACCTCTGAGGATATCTGCCCTAAATATTTTCCAAACGCAACCTCATCTCCTGAAGACTCATTCTGAGAAAGACTTTGCAATTAACTTTTCAAATCCTTAAGGCATAATTTAGAGAAAGTCAATACTTTCTCTTTCTATCTTGTATCTTTTTATGGGGCTTTCAACCAGCAAGCGCTCAGGTAATGGAGCCATGGTAACATCACAGAAAGTGCAGAACTGGGCAATATTTGATCCCCTTGTCATTGCTGCCGTTGACTCTAAACAGAATTGAGGTCAGGTATCCTTTCTCATGTCCGAAAGGGAACACATTTGGAGAATATGAAAATAAAGTAAAATAAAATAAGGAATCTCCTGTACTTCCCTTATGAAGATAGTTAGTATAATCTGCCCAGTCCTGCAATTCACTCTCTTTCCCGAAGCCTTTTTCATTAAATGTCAGCAGAAACCAGGGATGGGTCAAAAGAGGAATTGAGTGGTAAGTCTATTTACAGGCACACAAGGACTATGAAACAACATGGTGATTTCTGCAAGCTAATTAGCCAAAGAACATTGCAGTGAAATCTTACACCCAGATGGGTCTTAATTTTCCTTCCAAACTCACCCTTCGCTATTTACAGAATGCAAAATAACAAGAAAGTATCTTGGAGGTAACAGAATAACAGAATTGGAAGGGACTTTCAAGGTCTTCTAGTCCAACCCCCTGCTCAGGCAGGAAACCCTATATCATTTCATAAAAATAGTTGTCCAATCTCTTCTTTAAAACTTCCACTGTTGGAGCACCCACAATTTCTTTCTTTCTTTCCTTCTTCCTTTTTCTTTCTTTCTTTCTTTCTTTCTTTCTTTCTTTCTTTCTTTCTTTCTTTCTTTCTTTCTTTCCTTCCTTCCTTCCTTCCTTCCTTCCTTCCTTCCTTCCTTCCTTCCTTCCTTCCTTCCTTCCTTCTTTCTTTCTTTCTTTCTTTCTTTCTTTCTTTCTTTCTTTCTTTGTCAAACATGTACAAGATAACAAGTATTAAGTATGAACATAAACATGAACAAAGGGAGTAAATACAGATAAATGGGGACAGTAAGACAGGGACGGTAGGCACACTGGTGCGCTTATACAGGCCCCCTTTAAGGACCTCTTAGGAATGGGGTGAGGAGGTCCATGGTAGACAGGTTGAGGTTGAAGCTGTGAGGGGTTGAGGCTGTAACCACGGAGTCAGCTAGGGCATTCCAGGCGGTGACCACTCTGTGGCTGAAGTTGTATTTTCTGCAATCGAGTTTGGAGAGGTTTACCTTGAGTTTGTATCAGTTGTTTGCCTGTGTATTATTGTGATTGAGGCTGAAGAAGTTGTTGACAGGTAAGGCATTGTAACAAGACAATTTTGGGTACTATGCTTAGATCAGACCACAGGCGGCACAGTTTCAGATTGTCAAGGCCCAAAATTTCGAGCCTGGAGGCATAGGAAATTTTATTGTGAGTGTGGAGGAGTGGAGTACTTTTCTCAAGAAATACCTCTGAACCCACTCAATTTTGTTAATGTCTGATATACAGTGCGGGTTCCAGGCGGACAAGCTGTATTCAAGAATTGGTCTGGCAAAGGTTTTGTATGCCCTGCAAAGCAGAAGAAATTTCTGGAGGCAAGTTGGTCTTCTGGTCCAAGTCCCTGTTCAAGCAGGAGACCCTATATTATTCGGAACAAGTGGTTGTCCAACCTCTTCTTAAAAACCTCCAGTGTCAGAGCACCCACAACTTCTGAAGGCAAGCTGTTCCACTGATGGATTGTTCTCACAGTCAGGAAATTTCTTCTTAGTTCTGTTAAGGTTCTGTTTGATGAATCCAAGCAAAGCAGGCAGGACAGAGACGATCTGATCTAATCATGCAAAGCTTTATTAGGTACATCGTTTTGGGACATATGAAAGCAAAACCATATCTAGCTATTTCCTGGCAAACCCATACAGTTAAAGCATAGATTCTCGCCCTCTCTATTAGGCCAAGTCATATTGTCCAATTGTGTTTCTTAATATTGTCAGAAATGGTGTAGGGTCTCCCGCTTGGGTGGGGGGTTGGACTAGATGACCTACAAGGTCCCTTCCAAGTCTAATTATCTGTATCTGTATCTGTTATGAGACAGTCTTTTTGGCTCTGGCGAACACCTGTTGGTTTCCATGGCTGTTGTCTCATTGCTGGGAATGTATATTCCATTCTTCCTCTCCCTCCCCCATTGGTTTGTTGGCAGGCCGAGAACCAAACATGGTTGAAAGAGCAAAAAGCAAATTGTGAAGCTTGACAATTTCTAGCTAGCATATCTTTCTCCATTCCTTCTTGTCCTCCTCTCAGGTGCTTTGGAGAACAGGTTAAGGTTCTCTATGACAGCCCATGAAATATTGGAACAATGTTATCGTGTCACTCCCTAATCCTTTTTTTTTTTCATTAGACTCGACATATCCCATTTGTCAACTTGTAAAACATTTCCGTGCCTGTATCCAAGTTGCCATAAGAAAGGGAGGTGGGGGGAGAAACCCGAAGGAGCATACGGCAACTGAATTCAGAAGCACATTCCAACCTTATCTCAAAAAGATTGTAGCTAAGTTACCAGAGCTTTTGCCCATGAAATTCCTTAATTGGATAATGTGATTGATGACACCCAGGCTGTGAACATGCTTCATTGGAGAATCTGAATTATGACACACCCGGGGTGGGGGGGAAGGGGGGAAACAGGGTCACAGGTGACTGTAAATTATGTATAATCATGTAGGTCATGCCAGTAGGTCACTCCTAATACATTCTTTGAAGTTTTTTTGAAGTTTGGCTCAAGGCTCATGATTTAATTAGGGTGATCGCTGGAATCCTGACACCGCTCCCACAATATTCCAAGTGTGGTCTTACCAACTCTTCTAGTGATCTTGATGCTCTCCCTCTGTTGATGCATCCTAGGGTTGCATTGGCTGTTTTTGGTAACTGTAGCACATTGATGTAACATTGATGGCTTATACTTTTATACTTACTTATATTTATACTTTTATTTCATAATGACGGACTCTGAACTAAATTGGGAACTGAGTTGTAGAATTCCTTATGAACTCCTTATGAAACTAAAACTGAATTTATTTTTGAACTGGATAGATATAATAAGTTGTGTCCATGTTTGAGTGAATGGAGCTTTTAAATCAGGAAGTGAACCATGTTGTAAGCCTGTATTTATTTCTTGTTGTCCCAAGTCTCTGGAGGAAAAAAATAACTATCACTGAAGATGTCAAAAAAAATCTTTCTTTACGACTTTCAGTTGGACAGTTGTTTATTTATGCCATATATTTTGGCAAGTCTTGGACATCTTTCTTTGAACTTTCATCTGAAATGTCTTCCTTTTCCCAATATATTCTTCATGTGTACATACAGATACATCACACTATTCCCTTTTGAGACAAATAATATGGTGCCAAGGAGAGAAAATGGGTATGAAATAGGGTTATCCAAAGAAAATGAAGGCAGGAGAAAAGAAAAAAGAAATAGAAGTCTAGCTAAGTGTCATTTATAGCAACAACATTCATTGCATCTCTTCCCAGCCTTGCCAAACCATCCTGGTTTTTATTATTTCCACCCATTATTTCATAGTTCATCGTTCTGGGTTGTTGGTTGGTTTTGCTTTGAGAATCTCCGTAACTCCATCCAACCATGTCTTGTTCAGTTTTCTTCCCAACCCCTCCCTTTTTCCTTTGCTTTACAATTTGATTCTCATTCCTTCTTTCCATATGACCAAACCCTTTCAAATTTTTCATTTCACACTGGTCAGTCCCATGTGTATTCAATCCTTCGATTTATTCACCATTCAATCATTCTCGACCCTTTCCTTTTTTTGCTTGACCCTACACGCACACATTTATTTTATTTATTTATTTGATTTGTCAATCACTTACAAGGTAATAGATATAAGTGTAAACATGAGTAAGAATACAGGAAATAGGTACGAATAAATGGGGATAATAGGACAGGGACAGTAGGCACGATGGTGCACTTATGAACGCCCCTTACAGACCTTACAGACATGCACACACATTTTTCAGAGCCTATCCCACTGTACCTTTTTTGTTTGTTTCTCTTGACATATCCAATTTCCTTTCCCATACAGAGAAGCACACTTTTACACACAACCATTTTTGGCTTCTGTCAATGAAAATGCTTTCTTCCAACAGCCAATGTACTGCCACTTCTCTTTCGCACATGGTAAAATTTCTCAATCTAATTTTCCATATTTAGTAAATATTTTTCCAAGGGACACAAATTCATTTATTGCCTTTCTTTGAAATGCCTCTCTCTCTCTTTCCTTTCTGTCTAATCTATCATCTATATCTATCATTATTTCTCTTGTCTATTTCTATCTATCTATCTATCTATCTATCTATCTATCTATCTATCTATCTATCTATCTATCTATCTATCTATCTAGCCAGCCAGCCAGCCAGCCAGCCAGCCAACCAGCCAGCTATCATCTATATCTATCATCTATATCTTTCTATATTCTAGCTAGCTAGCTATCATCTATCATCTATCGCTCATCTATTTATCTGTATGACTGTCTGACTGTCTCTCTCTCTATCTGTCTATCTATCTATCTATCTATCTATCTATCTATCTATCTATCTATCTATCTATCTATCTATCTATCTATCTATCATCTAATCTAGATATCTAGCTGACATTTATATCTGTCATTCTGTATATTCTATCAGATAGATATCTAAATATCTATCATCTAAATATCTATATCATCATTTTCTTTAGCTGTCTGTCTATCATCTATCTATCTAAACATCTAAATATCTATTTAAATATTAATGATCATCTCTTTATCTCATCTCTCTATCAATCTATTTTTATCTCTATTTATCTACTTCTTTATATCCTCCCTTCTCACAAAAAGTGTCTGTTATGTATAGCATGTATAGCAATTGGATAATAAACAAATACATACAAACATCATTAAAATACATACAAACATCATTAAAAAATAGAAAAAGTCAACTCTAAAATAAAAATAATTTAAAAATGAAAATACATCTGGCAAGCCCTCGATAAGTTTTTCCATGGCAAATTCAATAACCATTATTTTTGATACATTAATCTTCTCATTGCATCACACAGGATTTCAAACAAAGTTCTTTGAAAACCAGACTGTTAGAGAAAACATGCATCAATAGCTTAGTTAAATATACACAATTTAAATATTTGATTTGTTTAAATGTTTGCCATTGAACTTGTTTTTAAGAAAATGCTAGTTAATGAGAAAGTAACAGAAAAAAAATGAGTATGTATAGACAGAAATATAAACACCATTTAATCTTGAGATATAAATAGATACTGAAATCTTAACTCCTATTTGTACATGTATGAAAAAACCCGATGCAGAGTAGTGTTGAAATTATAAACCTTATTCCAAATTCCATATGTTTCTTTTTTGAAGATAGGTAGTGACCTCCATGCACCTATAAGAAAATGTCATCCCATTAAATTCAAGATGGGATGTCAGGAAAGCAGAATGGAGAGGAACATTTACCTCCTGCAAATTATACTTTTGTTCATGTAACCTGAAATTTGATTTGCTTTGCTGATGAAAAATTACAAGATTTCAACAGTCCTTCAGGGATTTTAATGAAGCTGTTCTACCCCTTTCATTCATGTGTGTGCGTGTTAAAAACACATGTTAAAAATCCCTAACTATAGCTAATATAGTTATATAGTTATAACATTAAAAAAAGAAAAAAAGAGTGGAACAATAAAGAAATAAAAAGAAGAGAAATAATTAAAAAAGAGAAGAAAAGAAAAATATTGCCGATAACACAAAACAATTAAATGTTTAGTATTTCCCTACTTTTCCGCAATATTAAAATCTAAAAGTCTCTGTGTATGCAAATCATTAGAGTTCAGCCTATAAATAACAAATTAAATCTGGCCCATATGGAATTATTGTAAGAAAATTGCCAGATTTGAGTGGTATAATTATGTGATATATATCACTCAAATCTGTAAATCCCAACTGGAGAAAAAATATGCGCACATATGTGGGTGTTTGTGTAGTTCAGAGCCACAGGACGGAGAGCTTCATTCCCAGAGGTCAAAGAGGCAGAAGAGCTTGAAATGTCTGGTAGGCAGGAAGAGGGCAAGGAGGAGGGACCCACCCACCCCTAGCAATTCATAGAGTATATCTACAGTTATGCAGACAGTTGCTTTAAACTGTCTAGAGTCTGTCTGTAGGAGAACAACAATAAATGAACTCGTCAGAAGTAACTTCATGTGTTGTTCTTGATTCTTTGGACCATTGTGTTTGTTTGTGTGTGTGTGTGTGTGTGTGTGTGTGAGAGAGAGAGAGAGAGAGAGAGAGAGAGAGAGAGAAAGGGAGGGAGGGAGGGAGAGAGAGAGGGAGAGAGAGGAGCACATAGAAATAAACATTTTCTGAAACTTTGTATGGCAAATGGTCCTTTCTTAGTCTTTGTGATGACAACTTACAGAATAAACAATGCCAAATAATTGGCAATAACAACAACGAGGAGGAGGAGGAGGAGGAGGAGGAGGAGGAGGAGGAGGAGGAGGAGGAGAAAAATGTTAAATTAAATATTGTATTCTGACTGCACCATTGGTAATTGACTAATGTCACCCAGTCAGCTTTTGTGCCTAAAACAGCACTAGAACTCCCAGTCTCCTGGTATGTAGTATGGCACCCAAACTACTAGACCACTAGATTACAAAATATTTACTTATTTATTTACTTATTCATATTATGCCTTCATTGTTTTTACCAATAACTCAAGGTGGTGACACACCTTCCTCCTCTAACAACAACCCTGTGAGTGGACTTGAGCTGAGAGAGAGTGACTGGCCTAAAGTCCCTCAGCTGGCTTTAATGCCTAAGGCAGGAATAGAACTCACCATCTCCTGATGATTGGCCCAAAGTCACCCAGCTGTCTTTCGTGTTTAAGGTGGGACTAGAACTCTCAGTCTCTTGGTGATTGGTCCAGACTCTCCCAGCTGGCTTTAATGCCTAAGGCGGGACTACAACTCAGTCTCTTGTTTTTTAGACCAGGGTCCCATCCACTAGACTACTAAATAATTCACCAGATTATCCTATACTTTGTTTTGTTTTTTTTGTTTTTTTTTGTTTGCAAACAATACTTCGATCCTTTCATTTGGAAGAATTGAATTGCAGGTCACGAGGAAATGAATCACAACAGACCAAACCTAGATTCCTGTGGTTAATCTTCCAGTTGTTATGAATTGAAGTTACGTGTAGAAGATCATTTTCAGAGTCAGAAAGATAGTAATAGAAAGAGTGTCTATGGAGATTCTCAGTATCTGGTGATTCTCCACCATCCAGGTCATGGATGTTCCAAAGGTGCTTTTTCAAGAGGCAACTGGACTTTCTTTGTTTTTTCTCTGAAGACATTTCACTTCACATCCAAGAAGCTTCTTCAGCTCTGACAGGATAGTGGGGAATGGAAGGATTTATGTTCCTTGCAGACACCTGGTCATTTGCATCCTTTTTAGAGAGCCATTAAGGCACTTGGAGGTTTATCTGTGTCCTCATTAGCTATACAATTTGGGATGAACACCCTTTGAATGATGTGGGAGTAGGAATGGATTTCCTGAGGAAAAATGGAAGACTACAGGAACCATTTGCACTACTCAGGTGACTCTGAGGACACAGATAAACCTCAGAAGTCCTTCAAGGACCCTCTAAAAGGATGCAAATGACTAGCTGTCTGCAAGGAATATAAATCCTTCCATTCCCCACCATCCAGTCAGAGCTGAAGAAGCTTCTTGGATGAGAAGTGAAACATCTTCCAAGAAAAAACAAACAAGAAAGTCCAGTTGCCTCTTGAAAAAGCACCTTTGGGGTACTGATACAAAGAAGTCAAGAACAGGATTCCCTATTTTATATCCGCTTTCAAAAAGTTGGAGTATTTTTCTTTCTAAGCCTACAAGTTTTCTAAAACTTCTTTCTAAAATCCTATTTTACTCCTAAGCTGCAGTTTTCCCATTTCCAAATAATAGGAAATCAAGGATTGGTGGAGTAGCCAAAAAAGACTACTTCACAGGTGTTTGATGCCACCTATAGATGTTCAGTTCCTTATCTCCTTTATTTTATTTTATTTTATTTATTTGATTTGTCAATCGCTTACAAGGTAACAGGTATAAGTATATACATAGTTATGAATACATGAAATGGATACATATAAGAAAAATAAAAAGAAACAATAGGACAGGGATGGTAGGCATGTTGGTGTGCTTATGCATGCCCCCTACAGACCTCTTAGGAAGGGGGTAAGGTCAATAGTAGACAGTCTAAGGTTAAAGTTTTTGGGGTTTGGGGAAGAAACCACAGAGTCAGGTAGAGTATTCCAGACATTGACCACTCTGTTGCTGAAGTCATATTTCCTGCAATCAAGTTTGGTGCGGTTAACCTTGAGTTTGTATCTATTGTGTGCTCTTGTGTTGTTATGGTTGAAGCTGAAGTACTCATTGACAGGTAAGTCATTGCAATGTATGATTTTATATACCATACTTAGATCAGATCGAAGACGGCGTAATTCAAGGTTTTCTAGGTCTAGAATTTCAAGTCTGGTGGCATAAGGTATTCTAGAACGAGTAGAGGAGTGGAGAACTCTTCTTGTGAAATATTTCTGGACTTTCTCAACTGTGCTAATATCAGATACGCAATGTGGGTTCATCTTCTTGTGGTTCATCACGATGGTCTATGAAACAAACTTCCATACCTCCTTCAAATAACCCTCCTTCCCCCCTCCTCTCTCTCTTTCTCTTTTAATCTGCATATTTATTCCTGCAATTCAGAATTCTTGGTAATTGTCAAGTCAAGTCACAGCTCAGGGAGCTGAAATCTGAAAACAGATGCAAAGTAAAGAGGCAATAAATAATGATATACTCAAAGCTTCGGTTGATAATTTATGGAGTTGGATGCAAATGTCTCTAATGTTAAACATGAGGGGGGAAAAGAAGGAAAATACATGATTATTAACAACCCGACCAACAGAGGATGGTATGGGAAAGCAAATTTCACTCATATTTAAACTGTATCTGTTTTACACTGGCTAAATGCTTGATTTGAGGGGCGACCTAACAAGTTTGTTGACTAAATGTCTACAGTGAGCAGATGGGTATGTAGCAAACTAATTATATCATTGCATCAATAATAATGGTAATGTCAATTATGCGTATTTGTCATGTTTCACCAAGTGACAGGAAAGGGAAGGAAGGGGAACAACACTTCTGAGAAAGAAAAAAAAGAGAAATAAATGGAATAACACACATATTGTTTTTCCTTTGTTTGATGGTTAAAGAGCCACCACTGCAAAGAAACTGTTTAGGGTAGTCCTTGACTTATAACAGTTCATTTAGTGACTGTTCAAAGTTACAACTCAACTGAAAAAAGTGACATGACCATTTTTCACAGTCACAACCTTTGCAGCATCCCCATAATCATGTGGTCAAAATTCAGAAGCTTGGCAACTGGTTCATACTTATGACCAGTGCTGTCTCCCGGGGTCATATGATTCCCCCTTTGCAACCTTCTGACAAGCAACGGTTAAGTCAGGTTCACTTAACCAGATTAGTAACTTATTGTGATAACCTGGGTCATGGCACAAAAATAACAAAGTCACCAAAGTAGATAAAGTCCCTTTAATGCCTCCAACTTGGCCCCCAATGTCCAGTTATCCTTGGCGGGAGATCAAACTCTTCCAAAAACAGTCTACAAAGGGAAGAAATGCAGTCCGAACCCAAAATACAGTTAAAATAGAAATAAAAAAAACCAACACAAACCACGCTGAAGTAATTAACATGACAGACCAGCATAATAAATTGCAGACTTCCAAAAGATAACAAGGCACACACAGTTGGGAGGATGCCAAAACCCAGATAAGCCTTGACAAAGATAATGCACGCTTTGCTTCCAGCTAGTTTGCCATGTGCAGTTTGCCCTTTTAAACAGTCTGCCCAGCTGCAGCCAACGAAGGGGATCAGGGCCCTTTCCTCCCCCGTGAACCACGCAACTCATGTTGCTCCCTTATCCGTTCCTCCCTGCGTGCCCTGCGATGAAGAGGGAGTGGGCCTGGGTCTTCCTCTGAATGCCCAGCCAGCCTGTGCCCTTCCCCAGTTTCCTCCACAGCCACCAGAACCACACTCCTGCTCCATGTCAGCTGTTCCACCTCTCCCTTGGAATCAGATTCCAACAGGGGCATGACACTTATCAACTGCCTCTCAGCTTTGGAAGCCATATTAGCACCAAATGCTTCCACACTGCCACATTCTTGGGCTTGGGAAAATGGGAGTGGGGACTTTCTTGGAGAGTATGTGGTTAGACATAATAGCATTCTTCTTCTAAGTCAAGGTCATGTTATTTCTGCACCTGGCTGAGGAGTGGTTGAGGGGATGTCTCAAGTGGGAACGGATGGTGATTGGAGCATGTGATACCATGAGGGGTGCAGGGGGTGGATTTACTTTACTTATTGAAGGGAAACCCAGAAATTTCAGATTTGGGATTTCCCAGATCCGCCATTTTGCTATTCTAATAAAAGGAACCTTTGAGAAGATGTCTGCCTCGGAGTTATTTATTGGAGTTGAGGTTTTCTGGAATGTGACACTGGCCGTAGTTCACTTAACAACTGAGGCAAGAAAGATCATAAAATGGGGGGTCAGTCATCTGGTCATTGGCACATTCTCTGAGAGTTGTTGAGTTATCTTGGAAGTTTATCAGGGTCACCTGAATAATACAAATGGGTGTGAAACCTTCTCGGAACTGCTGAAAGGACTGTGTTGCAGATTAAAGATAATCATATCCCTCCCCCTTTGTTGGGAGACAGCTGTTCAATTTTGACACAGATAGCCTCTTTGATTCCTCCTTTTAATTTTTTTATCAATCAGTTTTCCTCATTTTACAAAACATTTTCCATTCATTGCAACTCTTCGGTATCAGTATATATACTTTTTATTCCTTTATATATTTTGTTCCACTATAATATCTACCATATATATATTTCTTATCGTCATACTATAATATTTCATATTCTTTATTTATACCATGCATTCCAAATCCAATAATATTTGGTTTCTTCTCTGTCTTTTATTTCCATTGTCAGCCTGTCCATCTCAGCACACTCTAATACTTTCTTTATCATACTTTCTTCTGCCGGCATAATATTATTTTTCCAGTTTTGCACATAAACGATTCTAGCCGCTGTTATTAAATGTAGCATTAGATATTGTGTTTTCTTTGTCATATTTTCCTGTTATTATACCTAGTAAGAATATCTCCGGCTTTAACTCTATTTGTTGCTTAATTATTTCCTCTATCCATTTTCTTATCCTTATCCAATATTGTTTTGCTACTGGGCACGTCCACCACATGTGATAATATGTTCCTTGCTTTTGTTTACATTTCCAACTCCTCTTTTAAACCAGTGGTCCTCTCTGTCCAGAATGTGGACTTTGCTGTCTTCAAAAGAATGGCCTCTGTCTTTTAAATGCAGGTGGACTGCTGAATCTAGTCCTGATGGGTTTATTCTCCTATGTTGTGCCATGCGTTTGTGAAGTGGTTGTTTTGTTTCCCCAATGTACAGATCTACACATTTCTCACTGCAGTATACTGCATGTATCACATTGCTCAGTTTGTGGGTGGGTGTTTTATCCTCAGGGTGGACAAAGGTGGAAGGCTTCTGCCTTCTTGGGTTTTAACTGTGTATGTATGTTGTGTTGGTTAAAAATCCTCCAGAGCTTTTCAGATATTCCTGCAACTACCAAATAGTAGGAAGATATTCCTGTTATCTACCTCTTATGAATTTTAAATCTATACATGTTTAGTTTCATTTAGCATAAGGCTACCAGAGATATGATGCAAATATATACAAGTCTGCTACATGACAGAAAAATATATAATAATTCTTTTTTTGATGTCTAGTGGTCACCCAGAGTTTTGCTGATCCAGTCTGGTATCCATATGCTTTTATCTTTAGAGTAGCATATAAAGTCATCTTTCTTTCTTTTATTCTGCAGTCTCTAGAGAGATATGAAAATTGCATTATGCCATGCTCTCATGTGCAAAGTTGTATATGACTCCCACTTGCCCCACTGGCCCCATTTTTGGAGCAGGAATTCAATTCCCAATGGAGACTTGAATTCCAAGAAAGATCTGTAACTATGTATGTCAGATGTGTAATGGAATGCAGTTGTCAGGATTCTGGCAGTTACTCCAATTAAATCATGAGCCTCGAGCCACACCCCCAAAACTAAAAAAAAAATTATTTGAAGGTAACATTCTACGTCTGGCATTTACCTGGGCATAGCCAACACTGAGATACGTAATTCACTGTCACCCTTGATCCTGCTTCCCCCCCCCCACCTCTCCGGGTGTACCATCCAATGAAAAATGTCCATAGCCAAGAGTCATCAATCATGCTCTCCAATTAGTTTTTTGCGTGGCAGAAGCTTCAGTCATCTAATCAGTCTTTGAAGAAAATATGAATGGAACGTACCTTTGATTCCACACTGCTGCCTGCTCTTTGAAACTCCCCCCCTTCTTTCTGTTGTCAATTATAAAACATGTATACAAAATGTTTTATGAGTTGACAACAGTAGGATGGATTTGAAATAACAGAACAACAGAGTTGGAAGTGACCTTGCAAGTCTTCTAGTCCAATCTCTCCTTAAAAAATTCCAGTGATGGGGCATCTACAACTTCTGGAGGCAAGTTGTTCCACTGGTTAATTGTTCTCAGTGTCAAGTTGCTCTTCTATGTACTTTTTCTAGAGTCTCAACATCTTTTTTATAATGTGGTGAACAAAACTGGATGCAGGATTCTAGGTGTGGGCTTACTAAGGCTTTATAGAGTGGTATTAGTGCCTCCTAATCTTGATTGTATCCCTCTGTTAATACAATTTAGGATTGCATTAGCTTTTTTGGGTGCTGCTGCATACTGCTGGCTCATATTTAGCTGGTTGTCCACTAAGACTCCAAGATCCCTTTAGGACAACCATGACCTGGATGACTGAGAATCTCCATAATTCCTTAGTTCTAGGTTGCTTCTCTCTTTGATTAGTTTCCATCCATTGCTTCTTGTCCTGCCTTCAGGTGCTTTGGAGAATAGCTTGATCCCTTCTGCAAGCAGAAGATACCAAGTTTCAAACTTCTTAAACATCCCTGGATATCTTTAAAGAAGAGATTGGATAGGCACTTGTCTGGAATGGTATAGGGTTTCCTGCTTGGGCAGGGGGTTGGACTAGAAGATCTCCCAGGTCCCTTCCAACTCTGTGATTCTGTCATTGTTTTAAGACAAAAGAAATCAGCCACCTTATTTGGGAGTATAGCAGTGTATAAAGTATTTGCACTCTCCATCCATCCTGGGTCTGATTTAATTTGTTGTTGACATTTCATTAAAAATGGGGAATGAACATTTTGCCATAAATCTGTTGTCTACGGTGGGCAATTAAATAAAAAGAAGCTAACCTAATCCTTAAGTGGAGGATCCAATATCCATCACAAACAATTTGCTCCTAAATGATATAATATTTGAAACAGACTTGGTAAATTTCTGCCTTAAGCGTGAGTGATGAGTTAAGATCAGAGAATACTATTCCAGAAATCATAGAATCCGATAACTCATGAGTTTCTTTCCATCTCCAGGGATATTTTTATAAAGACAAATCTCGATGATCAAATCCTGCCTAGCAGCAAGAGGAATGCACTGTTAAATTCTTCACTTAGTTTTCAAGACCTGGGAAACAAGTAGCTTTTTTATTCTCCTGGTGCTAAGCTGGGAAGTCAGATCTTCTGCTTTCATCCCCTCCTTAGGGCATTTTAGCACTTGCATGTCTTGTAATCCATCATTCACTAAATAATTAATTTACTCATGTAAAAGAGGATCTCCGGAGGTTTACAGCTTCTAAGGATGTGGCGTTGGCACAGTTGTTATTCAATTCCACTTGGGAATAAGGAAAGAAAGGGAAAAACATTGAAAAGGAAACAAAGAAAAGAAAAGAAAGAAAGAAAGAAAGAAAAGAAAGAGGGAGGGAAGGAAGGAAGGGACAATGGAGGGAGGGGAAGAGGAATATAGGGAATAGGAGGAATGAAGGAAGGAGAGGCCAAAGAAAAGAAAGAGGAGGGAGGGAGGAAGGAAAGGAAGAGAGGAGAAAGGAAGAGAGGAGGAAGGAAAAGAGGGAGAAGGGAGGGAGGATGGGAGGGAAGGGAGCAGGGGTGGGATTCTACAGGTTCACACCTATTCGCTAGAACCGGTTGTTAACATTTTAAGCAGTTCGGAGAACCAGTTGTTAGAAGAAATTACTGGCCTAATCCTGTAAGGAAGGCAGGAAGGAAACATTGTGGTGTTGCTTATAGAAACTGCCTCTCTGTTAACCCTTATTACTTTCTTGGCAGGACTAGACTTCCTGTCTCTGGAACTTCTCTGGAGTTTTTTTTCCTCCTTTGCTGGTAATTTCCTTGTGTGGAGTGAACATTCAAAGTTACAATGGCACTGAAAAAAGTGACTTATGACCATTTTTCACACTTACGACTGTTGCAGCATCCCCACAGTCATGAGAGGCCAGGCGAGGAGATACGTGCCTCGATGTGAGTGATATTGAGTTGGCCATGCCCAGCCAATAACATGACCACCAAGCTATGCCCACCAACTAAGTCACAGCCACAGAACCGGTTGTTAAAAAATTTGAATCCCACCCCTGGAAGGGAGGGAGGGAAGGAGGGAGGGAGGCAAAGAGGAATATAGGAGATAGGAGGAATGAACGAAGGAGAGGCAGAAGAAAAGAGGAGGAAGGGAGGAGGAAAGGAAGAGAGGAGGAAGAAAGAGAGGAGGAAGGAAAAGAGGGAGAAGGGAGGGAGGATGGGGAAGGGAGGGAAGAAGAATGGAGGGAGGGAAGGAAGGAAGGAAGAAAGATTAATTTGTATTATATATTACATTATATATAACTGATTCAAAACAACTTTCCAAGTTAATGTTCTAAAGTTACAAGACTAGGTTTCAGGTCTATATAATCTATGGGAGCCAGCTGTGAGATCACTTCCCTGCACATGCTTCCTTATTTCCAGCACTGATGATGTTATTTAGTTGGGTCATGAAACATCAGAAAGGATCTTCTTCTTCTTCTTCTTCTTCTTCTTCTTCTTCTTCTTCTTCTTCTTCTTCTTCTTCTTCTTCTTCTTCTTCTTCTTCTTCTTCTTCTTCTTCTTCTTCTTCTTCTTCTTCTTCTTCTTCTTCTTCTTCTTCTTCTTCTTCTTCTTCTTCTTCTTCTTCTCCTCTTCCTCCTCCTCGCCCTCCTCCTCTCCTTCTTCCTCTTCCTCTTCTTCTTCCTCCTCCTCCTCTTCCCTGTAAACCCCATTCCTAGCACCGATGATGTTGCCTAATTCAGGCAATGAAACGTCTGCAAGAATACAAGCAAGCTCAGAGAGCGCCAAGGACTCTTTACAGAGTTAGCCATTATTTTTTTATTTCTCTTATGCTTTTAAGTCTTTAAGCATGTTATTTCTTTTCCCAGTTCCCTCATAACATTGCTTACTCCAGAGGGAATAGCACCAGGAGTACGTATGCCTATATCAAACCCAACTGATTTTAATATTCTCAAAGCCAACTCCAATCTACAGATTTATAATTATGTGTTCAGGCGTAAACAAAAGTCTTGAAGCCGGAGATGCAATGAGATGAGAGTAGAATGGAGCCAGAGAGAGAAAGAGAGAGAGAGAGAAGAGGGAGAGGGAGACTTGACAAGGAAGTTTTGCAGTTCCATTAACTGCTTTTTATTGATGAATAAACAAAAGGTGACACCATGTATCACAAAATACCTGATAGCTCCTTTCACAACCTGACAAAATTATTATGCTGTAAACATGCACGCCATCTTGCCACATAGGCCGCAAATCAAAGCTAGTCAGTTTATCAAGTCAAGGGAGCCATTACTGACTGAGTTTAATTGCTCACAAGGACAGAGAAGAGGGTGGAGGGGGTTGTTCGTTACACTTGGAAGTCATCATTTTTCTCCATGTTTGGATTCGAGGCTATTATCAGGAAACGGTTGATAAGGTGGTGTGGTAAATCTCTGATACACATCTACACACCCACAAATGAAGATGCATCAATGTTATGTCCCAACACAGGAAGAAGGGAAAAGTGGATGCAGGATAGAATAAGCCTATCAAATCTTTTTTGGGATGTGTACATATGAATGGGAAGAAAGAGATAGAACAATGGAAGACACCTGATATACTAAATAGAGAATAACAGAGTTGGAAGGGACCGTGGAGGTCTTCTAATCCAACCCCTTCCTTCAGCAGGAGGCTCTGTACCATTCTGGAGAAATTGGCTGTCCAATTTCTTCTTGAAAACCTTCAGTGATGGAGCACCTTCAACTTCTGATGGCAAGCTCTTCTACTGATTAATTTTTCTCTTTGTCAGGAAATTTCTCCTCTGTTCTAGGTTGAATTTCTCTTTGATAAGCTTCCACCCATTACTTCTTCTCCTTCTCCAGGTACTTTGAACAATAGGTCAACCCCTTCTTCTCAGGGATAGCCCTGAAGTACTAGTAAAGGATGTTGTAGAAAGATGTGCTTAAAAGAAGCATGATCCTTATTACATCTTTAACAAAATGCTATCCTAAACAATCTCTTTCTCTACCAATATAATGGAATCCAACACATTCTAAATTTTGTTGTTGTTGTTGTAAAGTTGCAATTTAAGGTCCATGGACACTCTTAATATATAAGTTAAAACAGTCTTCCATTGTTAGGAAACTTTTAATTCTTTATTCCACTCACTTCTAAGCATCTGTTTATCAAACTGATGTATTAATAACAAATATCTATAGAAACTAATCATAGTGGATTTCTGTTTAATTTTAAAAGATTGAACAATTTGTTCTAGTATCTCAGGTGTCTCACAAGAATCTTACAGAAAAAGAAGTTTTGATTAATTTTCATATCTATGGCAGTGGTGGGATTCAAATTTTTTTACTACCTGTTCTGTGGGCCTGGCTTGGTGAGTGTGGCAGGGGAAGGATACTGTAAAATCTCCAGCCAGAGGTGGTATTTGCCGGTTCTCTGAACTACTCAAAATTTCTGCTACCGGTTCTCCAGAGCTGGTCAGAACCTGCTGAATACCACCTCTGATGTATGGTTTTGTATTATATCTTTATACTCCATTGCTTTATTTTTTTTATGATCACAAATAAAGTTATATGGATTGGGTTACTGTTGTAGGAGAAGAAGAGGCAGAGCCTGGAGGTGGAGTCAAGAGAGGAATCAGTCTGGAATTGTTATGTTCCCACAAGTGGTCCAAGTTCAACCCCTCTTGAATTCTACTAGCACCAATTTAATGTTGATTCTTAGTTGACTAGATTCTTGTATCTAGACATGAGCAATAACTCAGCTTAATTGGAACGTAATGTATGGCCCTGATTCTTCATGCCTGACAACTTTTAACACACCGAACAGTTTGATCTCTTGAATTTTGGGCAGTTTGATACATCATGAGCCTTCCAACATGTTACAGAATCAGATTCATATGCAGAAGGGAACCTTTACATTAGTGATTAAACAATATTATTCTTACATTTGTTGGGATCGTCTTTTATTTGCTTTTGGATCAAAATAACAATCAACTCTTTGAGGTCTGCTTTCAATATTTCAACTGTTTTCCTTCGAGCGATGGCATCAGAAAAGCAAGCCTCCATGCACACCCTTTTCACAGAGGCAGATATATCCTTGATTTAGCTTAAGTGACAGCAGCTGGGAAACATCCTCAAGCTGTTCACAGGAGACGTGAACTGTGTAACCTTTGGTCTCACAGGAGAGTTGAAGTTTTCACCTTCATCTCTGATGTTTCCATGGAAATTTCACAGCTAAACCATAACTGTGCAACCGAGGAAAAACAAGAGTGGGAATGGAGGGTTGGGGGTAAAAATAAATGTGCTGATTTAGCAAGTAAACAAAAGAAAGAAAGAAAGAAAGAAAGAAAGAAAGAAAGAAAGAAAGAAAGAAAGAAAGAAAGAAAGAAAGAAAGAAAGAAGGGAGGGAGGGAGGGAGGGAGGGAGAGGGAGGGAGGGAGGGAGAGAAGAGGGAGGGAGAGAGAGAGAAGAAAGAGGAGAGAGAGAAAGAAAGAAAGAAAGAAAGAAAGAAAGAAAGAAAGAAAGAAAGAAAGAAAGAAAGAGGGAGGGAGGGAGGGAGGGAGGGAGGGAGGGAGGGAGGGAGGGAGGGAGGGAGAAGAGGGAGAGAGAGAGAGAAGAGAAAGAGAAGAAAGAAAGAAAGAAAGAAAGAAAGAAAGAAAGAAAGAAAGAAAGAAAGAAAGAAAGAAAGAAAGAAAGAAAGAAAGAAAGAAAGAAATGAGGAAGGGGGAAGAAAGAGAGTGAGAGAAAAAAGAAAAAAGAAAGAAAGAAAGAGAAGGGAGGGAGGCGAGAAGGGAGGGAGAAGAGAAGAAAGAAACAAAAAAGGAATGAAGGGAGAGATGGAGAGAAAAGAAAAAGAAAGAAAGAAAGAAAGAAAGAAAGAAAGAAAGAAAGAAAGAAAGAAAGAAAGAAAGAAAGAAAGAAAGAAAGAAAGAAAGAGAAGAGGGAGGGAGGGAGGGAGGGAGGGAGGGAGGGAGGGAGAAGAAACAAGGAAGGAATGGAGGGAGGAAGAAGAGAAAGAGGGAGAGATGGAGAGGGAGGGGGGAGAGAGATATGCATTGGTGGAGTCTGGGTACTATTCTCCAATATGGAATATGGAAAACGTTGACCAGACTGAGAACAGGGGGGGTCACAATGGAAGAAAAACCTGAAGACAGGAGTTGGAAACTGCAAATGTGAAGAACTGCAGATTCCTGAATATTTACTGATAGACCACAATCTTGATGGACCACATACAGTGGTTGATTTGTTCCTGGCCATGACGACGACAATGACAATGATGATAATGACAATAGTGTTACCCATTCAATCATGTCCGACTCTTGGTGATTCTATGGGCCAAGTCTCTCCATGTCTTCTGATCTTGCAATACTTCTTTGAGTTGCTCTGTGCTCTAGTTAATGTCAGCTTTGATGGTACCGTGTCCCATTGGCCACCTGGTTTCTTTCACCACCAGCTCTTCCAAGAATAATTGCTTTCTCCAGTCAATTCCCCTGCACGACATGGCCAAAATAAATAAGATGCAGTTTTGTGGTTTTTGCCTTCCAGTGACGTGTCTGGTGTCATACACTCCAATACTTGCTTGTTAGTCATCTATGCTGTCCAAGGAATACGCAAGAACCTTCTCCTGCAGCCCAGCTCAAAAGAATTTTTTTCTTCCTGTCTTCTTTCTTAAAATCCAATTTTCACAACCATAGATAGAGCTACGGGGAACACAATAAGCTGACTAACCTATATTTGGTTGCGAGGCTGACATCCTTGTTTTTCCATATTCATTCCTGGCCAACAATAAAGCTATTCAGAATGCTACTTTCTGGGCCTCAAATGCTATATAACATCACATAAGACAGGGGTCCTCAAAGTCACAGCTTTAAGACTTGTGGACTTCAACTGCCAGAATTCCTTCTCCAGTCATGTTAGCTCAGGAATTCTGGGAGTCAAAATCCACAAATCTTAAACTTGCCAAGTTTAAAGTCCCTTGACATAAGTGTTCTAAATCCCTTTTGTGTTTTCAATTCTTAGGTTTGTTGTATAGTTCCTGAACATATTTAATCAGACCATTATATTAATTTAAATATTATATTCTCCCTTTTAATGTAAGATGTTCTGGACTCAGAAAACAAATGAATGAATCAGTCCTCGCCATCTGCAAACCAACCTAGGTTTTCTAGACCAACTAAGGTCAGCTCATTGGTGCCACTTACTGCAATTGGTGGTATATAAAATGCAATCAATAAATGGCCTTCCACTGAATCGAAAATCTAGGAAAGTTTTTAGTCTGATGAAAGAATAAAAGCTTCCCGGTGAAACTTTTTTCAAGCTCTCCAATCTCTTTCAGATCTCCTTCTGGTGTTTATCAGTCATTGTTGCCTTCTGTATTTACAAACACTTGAGTCCCTGGGTACCACATTCTGCTCTTAAGAAAATAACCCCTTTTTCCCTAAGCTGAAATACTTAATGCTCTTCCTTCCCCTTTCTCTGAAACCAATAGCATCATCTACATGATAAAAGGTGGTGTTCATTATCTCACAACAATCTTCAGTGATGGAGAGGACCTCTATGTATTACTAGTCCCTGTTGTAATTACTAGCTGATTTAGAACTATTGATTAGTCCTATTCTGGTCAATCATAAACACTCCATGTCTCCAGTTGACTTTAAGAAGACATGATGCGTTTGGTTGGGTGCCTTTTTTCCAGGTTGAATTTAATTGAACATGGACATGCTGGGTTGGTGAGAGCAATAGTTGTGCAAAGAATAGAATAGAATAGAATAGAATAGAATAGAATAGAATAGAATAGAATAGAATAGAATAGAATAGAATAGAATAGAATAGAGCTGGAAAGGACCTTGGAGGTCTTCTAGTCCAGCCCTCTGCTCAAGCAGGAGACCTTATACCATTTCGGACAAGTGACTGTCCAGTCTCTTCTTAAAAAAACTCCAGTGTTGGAGCACCCACAACTTCTGACAGCAAGCTGTTCCACTGATTAATTGTTCTAACTGTCAAGGGAAATTCTCCTTCATTCTAGGTTGCTTCTCTCCTTGATTAGTTTCCACCCATTGCTTCTTGTTCTACCTTCAGATGCTTTGGAGAATAGCTTGACTCCTTCCTGGCAGCCCCTGAGGTATTAGAAGACTGCTATCATGTCACCCTTAGTCCTCAATTCCCTTTAATTTGAGATTTAAAGATATCATTGAGAAGGTCAGGAAGACATTTTAGCTAAACCTGGTATACGGAGTACAGGAGAGAATTTTTTGATGCTGGGTAGGACTGGTGATTGATGGTGGTGGTGATGATGATGATGATGGAAATATTAAGTTACTCTTTTATAATATAATCAGAAATAGTAAGTGCATTATTAAGCTATGTTGTATTTTCCTAACCACAAAGTATATTCAGTTAAACAAAATGGGGTGGATAGTTGCAGGCTTCTTAGAAAATAGGAACATCCACCCAGGCAAGGCCACTAGCAATAAAACAGGCACATAAGATAGGGACATCCGCCCAAGCTACAAATAAACAATATAAGATATCTGGTGCCTAGGAAGAAACAGTCAAGATGACCCTTTACCTTATACTATGACTTAGAGACAATAAGGGGAGTGGGGAGGGCTTCTTAGGCATGGCATGCATTGTGTAGAGTGTACAAAATGTGTTGTTTGACCATTAGATCTTGCTTTTCTTGTATCCAATCCACTTTGGGAGGAACTTGAAGGCCTGTTTGCAAATGCTTATTTTCTTTAATAAACCTTTGAATTGTAAACCAGACCTATCTCTATATTGTGAGTATTAAATAATTCGGGTCTTACGGGGGCTTCCGGTTTGTCGGCTTCACGAGCGGCAGGGATTCGCGAAGCTGCGCGATCCCTGCTGCGCTAGCCGCTTTTGGTGCTCGATCCGGACGGGTCCGAGCTAGGCTGCCTGCAGGGCAGATGAAGATAGGGGATCCGGAGAGGGGTTTGGGGTGTTGCAGACCCCCTCCCGGCCGGCAGAACCCCCTTTTCCCAAGACGGTGCAGCGGCGGTCCGCAATGGCCGCCACAAAGAAGCTGGCAGCCGGGTAAGAATGCGCAGGAGGAAGTGGAGAAAGTTTTTGAAAAGAGAAAGTTTTTCTTGGTTCCCAGGACTCTAAGACATATTTAACAAAACTCCTGAAAATTATGACTTTCTGAATGATACCTTCTAGAACAGTGGTCCCCAACCTTTTTGTACCAGGGACCGGTTTCAAGCAGAAACATTTTTCAAGGACCGGGGGGAGAGAGAATCCGAGTTTGGTAGTTTGCTTGCAGACGTTTCATTACCTGACTAGGTAACATCTGATGTTGTTACCTAGTCGGGTAATAAAACGCCTGCCAGCACACCACCAAGTTCAGGAGCGCCTCGTCCCTGCCTCCCTCAGCCCCATCCCTCAGGTGTCTCCCTCCCTCCCTCCCTCAGGTGTCTGCCTCGTTCCTCTCTCAGTCACTCTATCGCTCCTACAGCAGCCCAGGAAGAAACTGCTTCAAAGAAGCCGGGGTGGGGGTGGGGTGGCTTTCCTGTCGCCACAGCTTCCCGAGCGCCCGTTTCACCCCACCCGCCCGCCCGCCCGCTCGCGGTTCAATCCACAGTGCTCCGTTCTACCTGCCTGCCTGCCTGCCTTCTTCGTTTCGGAGCAGCTTCGCTGATAAAAAGAGGCGAATAGTTATTATTCTCAGCCGAAGCTGCTCCCAAACAACCAGACAGGCAGGCAGGCAGAACGAGCACTGTGGATTGAACCGCGAGCGAGCGGGCGGGCGAAGGTGGTGAAACGGGCGCTGAAGCTGCGGCGACAGGAAAGCCACTCCCCGGCTTCTTTGAAGCAGTTTCTTCCTGGGCTGGTGGAGGAGGAGAAAGCGACTGAGAGGCTGAGCCAGAGAGCAGGACAGGCTTCGGTTGCTTCCTCCCTCCCCTTCTTTCATTTGTGTCCTTGATCCCGATCCCAGCAGCATTCACCAAGGCGAAGAAAGCCGCCATTTTTTTTATTTTATTTTTCTTTGCGGCCCGGTAAAGAGTGCTCCACGGCCCGGTACCGGTCCGCGGCCCGGTGGTTGGGGACCCCTGTTCTAGAAGAGGAAAAATGCGGCAGTTTGGTGGTGCTGAAAGGAAAGTTTACTCTCCTTCCCGACGGAATTAATAAGTGGACATTGAGAAACCTGTTTTTTTCAGGTAAAATTAACTTTATGGGATAAGTCGGAAGGGAGAGGACAAAAATATATATTCATCTGGTTTGATTTTGTTGGAGGAGATGCCTTAAGGATTTAAAGACAGAAATAGAACTCCAATAAGGCTTCAAAATACAGATTTGGACTTTCTTTTTTCTTTTGTCTGATACTACCCCTGGAAGAGAAAGGGAGAATTTTGTCTTGGCTTGGATTGATTGAGGATTGTGGATTTTGGGATTGTTTTACTTTTTTTTGAAATATCTTGGTTGGTGTAAGAAGAAAGAGGGAAAGAAGAAAAGAAAAGAAAAGATCTATAATGGCTTTTTCTTTTGAGGAACTGAGGGAAGAATATGAGCAAACAAAAGCAGCCGGTAAAGATGGTATGGAAAAAGCCTTCCTATTTTTAGAAATGGCGCTGGTTAACTATCAACAAACAATACAGCAGATGGAGGCAGAAGAACAACAACAAGAAGAAGATGAAGACGCCATCTTTAATGAATTCCAAAATTTAACTAAGAAAGAAGGAAGGAAGGAAGCGAGGAAAATGAAGGACTTAAGATCTAAAAAAACATTTAAGAAAGAGAAAAATAAGATGCAAAATAAATATAATGATAGTAAACAAAAGAAAAAGGGAACACAACAGAGAAGGGATGCCAGCAAGGCAGAGGCTAAAAGAAGGCGGGGTAGGAAGATTTGGTGGGGGAAGAAAGAAAGGGGAAAAGCGGAGAAAAGCCACAAAGTTTTGAAATTAGATGGGAAAAGAGGAATTTTTTAGGGACAAAGGGTAAAGTACAATTTCCTTAAAAGATTTTGCAAGGTACATAAGATGGTATTGTAACATCTGTATTAGAAATAGAAAATTAGAATGGCTTAAGAGTTAATAAGAAATTAAAATGTTGAAATGTTTAACAATGATTGATTTTAAAATGTAATAAAATATTAAAGGGAAAGGCAATGGGAATGTTATAAGATTTAATATTTAGATTTATTATTTAACTATGTATTTAATCATTTTGGATTTATTACTCTGTTTTTATTGTTATTAAAAGAAAAAAATTAGTAGATAGAATGTACCAAGCAGAATCAGAGTGGGTATTAGGTGTTATTTTAAATGTTAATCTAATTAATTTAGGGGAAGATAGAAAGGCATCATACTCTGATTAGTGATTTCAGGAGAAATTCTTTTTTTTTTAATAAGGAATGAGATAGAGGGATAATAAAGAATGGGCAAAAGATACAAATATAATGATTTAAATTAAGATGGATTAAATAAGATAGAATTATGAAGAGTGAAATGTGTGGAGAAGTTTATATAGAAGATATAGAATGGTAAACAAAATAGGTAATGATATGTAAGATGAGCATGAATATAATTGAAGCCCATATAAAGAGACGTACTTGGGGCCAAGTTACTTTCCTAAAAGATTTTTATATGTTTGTTTGTTGTGTGTTTATGTTTTTGAGAGTATTAATAAAACCTTGTAGAAATACAGAATGAGAATAATGGTAATCAAGTCAGAAAGAAATAGATGAAATAATAATAGTGAAATTGAATAAGAGTAAAGAGAAGTAAAGAGAAATTGGATAAGAGGTATTTTTATGCTCATATGGAAATGGCTTAAAATAGAATTGTATTGTATAAAATAAGGTTTTATCTGACTTGTAAAATTTATAATGGAAAAAGGTTCAAATATGTAATGGTTGATGATGATTTGTTTGTCTTTGAAATTAATAAAATTTGCTTGAAAAAATAAAATAATTCAGGTCTTACATCTCACAATTATGATGATGATGGTATCCATTCAGTCAACTCTGATTCTTAGTGATTCTATGGGCCAGATGCCTCCACATCTTCTGATGTTGCACTGCTTCTTTGAGTTGTTTTATGCTCTGGCTGGGGTCAGGTTTGATGGTGTCCAGCCATTGTGTTTTTTGGTAACCTGGTTTCCTTTGACCACCAACTCTTCCCAACATAATTGCTTTCTCCAGTTACTTCCCCTGCATGGCATGACCAAAATAAGTGAGACACAGTTTTGTGATGTTTGCCTTCTACTGTCTTTCTCCAATACTTGCTCATTGGTCACCTTGCTGTCCAACGAATATGCAGGAACCAGTGGTGGGATTCAAATTTTTTTACTACCAGTTCTGTGGGCGTGGCTTGGTGGGCATGGCAGGGGAAAGGATACTGTAAAATCTCCAGCCAGAGGTGGTATTTGCCCGTTTTCCAAACTACTCAAAATTTTCGCTACCGGTTCTCCAGAACTGGTGAGAACCTGCTGAATTCACCACCTCTGGCATGAACCTTTTCCAGCTCCACAATTCATACGAGTCAATTTTCTTCCTGTCTTGCTTTTTTAAAGTCCAACTTACACAACCATAGGCAGCTATAGGGAATACAATAGAGCAAACTAATCTACATTTGGTTGCCAGGCTGATGTCCTTGCTTTTTCGTCTTCAGCTCATGTTCATCATTTCTGTGCGACCCAGTGCAATCCAACATTTTATTTCTGTGCTGGATTCACCGCTTTGAGTCATCTGTGATCCTAAGGAAAGTGAATTTTCCCACACATTCTATCTCTTCATCGTCAACGGACAACTATCACCATCAGTTGACTGACTCTACTGTAATTGTGGTTGTTTTTCCAATTAATTGCAGAGAGGATGACAAGGCTCATCAACCAGCATATCAACTTGCTGTTTCTACTCTCATCCAGACAGGTGTTCTTTGGCAACCTTAAAGAAGAGTAGAGAAAAATACAGGCACTCCTTGATTTATGATGAATATACCGGAGGGCTATCAATTGCCTAGATTTGAAATATGGTTGGGCAGTGATAATTCTGCACCAGAAAAATAAACACAGATGGCTGATACTTCATTTAACATCTTTATAAACATAAGTAGATTTTACAAACCAGTTGTAGATTTCTCCAACATGGAGCAAACTCAAACAGAAACATGTTGCAAGTTCAAAGCAGAGCTCCAGTCTTCAGCAAGCCAGTAAGTTAGTTTCATCTTCAATAGACAGACTCAGAGCTCAACATAGCTTCCGAGCTGCAGAGCTTAACATAGAGCCATACCTAAGCTACTTTTAGTTTCAGTTTCCAAAGCAGTCCTCATTGGCTGATTTTGTTGCTATGCCTATTCATTGGCTGACCTTGTTACCATGCTCTGTTCCAGTTCATGAATATACTCTGACACTCCCACTGAATTTCAGTTGTTTGGCAATCTTGCTGTCAGGTGTTCTGATGATTGCCCTTGTGCTGTCCAGTTTAGAGTAGGTGGGATTTGGGATAGTTAGTTAGGAATTGTGAGCTGTCCCCTTGAGGGAATGCAATCATGGTAAATGTAGTTAAGGTATCCTGGGAAATGTAGTTCATGTCATGTGGCCACATCTGTAATCCTGATTAGTCACTAAATTGACCCTTGTTGGGTTGGGGGAGGCTCCCTCACTCTTGCCTGAACACAGCCTCATGGTAGCAGCTCTACCCCCTGCCTCTATGATATGGGATGAAAGAGATAACCATCTTTCTACACCACAATTCAGATATGCAAAGGATTGGACATTAAGAAGAACCTCATCATAAATGTGAGTTGATAGGATGCCTGATGTACCAATAAAAAATACTTTGTATGGATGCTTTGTGCTCTGTCTGCTTTATGCCATCCAGACATTAATAAGCAGAACAGTAGAAAGATGATAAGTCTTGATTCCTGGAATCAGTAAAAAGATAAAGATAAAGTGGAAAGATAAAGACAAAGATATTTGGAAGCCAGGAGTAAATGTGCATGCTATTACTTTGTTCTTCAAACCTAGCATCGTGGCTGCAGGGAGGGGCAAATTCACCCCCCTTTTCTCTTCAGCGAAAGAAGTGCTGTGTCTCAAGTTACAACTCCTAACTCAGAAAGAACCAATTTCCAAAACAAAGGGAGGGGCCAGGTATTCCTCATCTACTCCAGTATTCATCTAGTTACAAACCCTTTCCAAACGCAATGAGAAAGTTTTAGAAATCGTGCTGATATTTCTAGAAAGGAAAACTAATTTTGCCCTGCTCATTCCAGCTGAAAGGCTTCACATTTCTTAAGCTCTTGGCTGCATCAAAAGGCAATTAAAAGGGGCCTTTTTCTTTTCTGACCGTTTTATTGGGGGGTCATAATTCATTACTGACAGACTGTCTTCAAAGCAAAGGAACCCATTCCCCCCCTCCCAAGAGACAAGTCTAATTCAAGCAGCTATATGAACAAGGAGCGATTTCTTTTTTTTTTTTGATCAAAAAACCTAGAGTTTATCCATCTTTACTAAAAATTTAAAAGTATAACTCTGCATGCAACCTTTGGAGTTTTGTATTCATTTGATGAATTTCTCTTCCAGCGAGGAAGCAATAAATTCCTCTGGGGCTCACCCCCCCCACACACACACACACAGACTTAAGCAAAGCAGCCGACAGAACCATCTGGTGGTCTAGGAGAAATTTCCCAGAGAATTCAAAGACTTGAGCCCTAATTAAATCATAAGCCTCTAGCCAAGCTTCAAAAGAATTCAAAAGATTTATTAGGAGCAACATGTCCAGCACTAACCCATATGAAGCCAACTCTGAGACACATAATTTACTATCACCGGTGACCCTGTTTCCCCCATCCTACCCTATGGGTGTGTCATATATCAAATTCTCCAAGTTCGGCTGGGTGTCATCAATCACACTCTTCAATGAAAGTTTTTTCAGGCAGAAGATCCAGTAGCCTAGGCTACAATCTCCACAAGAAAAGTGTGGAATGTGCTTCTGGCCTTCATCTGCTGCACTGCTCCATCAGGCCTTCCCCCCTCCTTCTTATGGCAACTCAGAAACAGGCATAGGAATGATTTATGAGTTGACATTTGCCACATTTGCAGCTGTTTGCAGTGTCCTGCAGTGACAGGACTGCATTTGATGTTGGCTTTGGCTAAAACCAGCATCGACTATCAATTCTCGGCAAAAGCACACCATAGCAAACCATTGGTTCACTTTACAACTGCCGTGTTCACTTAACAATCACAGTGACTGCTTTACACAACTGCTGTGTTTTCTGAACAGCCACCAGAAAAAAAAACAATGTAAAATTGAGTTGGTCATGTGACCAACCTGTTTACAACTGTCACAACTTACCTCCGTGATAGACAGTCTAACTACCTGTAAATGACAAATGAAGTGAACCAAAGGTCCTTTCCCAAAAGGCAACTGAACGTTTTTGTTTTCCTTTTGCTTCTCAAGATATGTTCGCTGCATCACAACTCGAGGCAGTGAATATATCTGGTACTTCTATCTGCTACTCTTCCCCACAAAATTCATCTAACGCTTCTAGTACTTGAATGTACTTCAGGATGAACTGTGGTGCGACTGTCCATGGCAAGGGAATTGATTTCAAAATTGCATTTTGTTGTCTGATTGAAGTTAAATAAGAAAATCTTTATCTACCCTGTTCAACCTCAGGGCTGATGTGGGTATGAAAACCTTGTGTACCGTGTGAAGAATTAGATCCACATGTTAAGCTTCAGTTAAGATAATTTATTCCTCATGCATATACACAAGAATCTAATTAACTAACAACCAGCATTAAATTGGCAGTAGATAAGGGTCAACAGAATTGAAGAAGAGTTGAATTTAGACCATTTGTGGGCACGTAAGGTCTCTAAACTAATTGCTCTCTTGATGCCACATTGCCTGTGCTTCTCCTACCTCTTGCCCCAAAACCATATGAATTTCTCCAAGCAATTTCCAAATGTCAGGAATGATTCAAAGACACAAACAAATAACCAAGGAAGCTACAAATTGGGAGGTGCACCTGCAATGAACCTGTTCAGTTACCAGCTTCAGTTAATGGTCTCCGGGATCTTTTAAAACCAGAAGTACCAGTGCCCCAGAGTGAATGAACTTCAGGCAATCATTAAGGCCACAGAACTTCAGTTGATTTTAACCTGGACTCTGAACTCAGGAAGAAATTGGTTCTAAAGCTTGCAACTACAAAAAGGGGCTCTGAGAAATATAAACTACATAATCTCCAGGTGCTCCAAATCTTTCTCTGGGCAGACTTGGGCTCCATATAATATTTGATTTATGTCCTTTGTTTCATACCTTTTCAGTGCCATAAGATATAATTTCCATATGTGGGAGAGGAAAAAAAAAAAAAAGTCAAGAATGCCCAGTGCACTTCCTTTGATACTCTCTCAAATACTTCTTCATCATACTTCAAAATTGGAGGCATTAATGCCAATTCTTTGCTATCAGAAGGACATGTCCTGTTGTAAGCTGTTCTTATTAATATGCCATCTATGTTTGCGTCTTGATGATGGCTTTATGAAAGCTATAACGTTCATGGTTCTTTTTTATTATTATTTGCAATCAATCCTCCCTCTCTGCCCAGAGGGAGGAAGCCAAGCAATTCAGGGCTGCTCAGGTCATAGACAGAACAGACGTGGCATGTGAATAAAGGCTACTTCTGTTCACCATCTTATAAAACAGGGGTCCCCAACAGTGGTGGGATTCAATTTTTTTTACTACCGGTTCTGTAGGCATGGCTTGGTGGGCATGGCTTGGTGGGCATGAAAGGGGAAGGATACTGAAAAATCCCCATTCCCTCCCCACCCCCACTAACCTGCTTTCCAGTTCCATTCTCCTGTGCAGGGCAACAAAAGAAGACCCAGCCAATCAGCTGGGACTCGGGAGGCAGGGAATAGATTGGATGGGCAAGGACCATCCAATGCATCTTAGAGCAACAGTTGTTTTCTGGAGTTTTCTGGCGGTTTAGATGGGACTTAGGGAGAAGGATCATTGACAGCTCACTCCCAATTTTTGAGATAGGCTCCTTGTCTTAATCAATGTCTTGATTTCCACAGCAAAACTAAGAGCATCAACCTTGATTTAGTTCTATATTGTAAACTTCCCCCAGAGATCCATCAACTGGCCTATTCAATCTATTGATTACCTGGTCTATATACCACTCTGTAACATTCGGAATTGTTGAATCAGAAGAATTGTCTTCCAGTTGGTGGGAATTGGACAATAAATTTGTGGAGAAGAAGATGCATCATCTGGGCTTAATCTGGCTTTGAAACCACAAGGTTTCAAGGTATACAAATCTCGATTCAACGAAGTATACCGCTATTTTCTTCTCGACAGCATTAACTTGAGAGGGTGTCAGGAGGGAAGACAGATGTTAACAATCAAATAGATCCACTCCTAAATTTAGGAGAATGGGTACCAGCAAAGAATCGTGTGCAGACAATCGTCTCCTTTCACGTTCCAAATGGCCTTTGGTGAATATGCTGTGCTTCCACTTAGTTCTGTTGTTGAGAAGAGATTGGAAAACCGTTTGTCTGGAATGATAGAGAACAGGGGGGTGTCAAACACAAGGTCTGAGGGCCGGATCCAGCCCGCGATGTGATCGGATCTGTCTCGTGGGGCTGTCCTGAAAAATGCAAGGGGCTAGCCTGCATTCCTTCAGCCCTCTCTACCCAATGTGAAGAGATGTTCTGACCCAAACTGTCCAAGTAAACAAACACCAAACAGAGATAAAAGCAAAACCTTTCAATGCTTCTCTGCAAATTCCATTAATTCACGGTTAAAAGGCTATTAAAACTAATTGTCTCTGATAAGAACGAGCCTTGCCAAGATTGTACAAGGTTGCCAAGAATACTAGATAAACTTACTAAGAAATATTTCAAACACAAAGAGTCTCCAAACGTCAACCAAGTTGTTCTGAACTTCCATAAGGCTTGAGTACAAAAGCTTCTTTGCTTCCTGCAAAGAACTCCGGTTTCTCAGCTGGCTTTTATCTCTTTTTTTAAAATAAAGTTTTATTAAGTTTTAACAAAACAAATAAAACATCTTATTTCAGTACAGCATGGTTCCAGGTTATCACATTTCCATACAAACACAATTTCATATGCATATTCATCTTATGTATTCAAGTTCATATCTTATTACTCTTTTTCCAACTTCTCACTATTTGTCCCTTTACTTCTCTTAATTTTCTTTTATGGTTATCTCATTTTCTTCTTATTCAATTGTATTTCTTTTACCTAAATTTCTATATCTTTTTATTCATTGTACTTATACTTTCGTCTGTCTTGTTTACAATTTCATATGTTCTCTTCCAACATTCTTAAGAAGCAAAATTCCCCTATGTTTGCCAATCAAAGTGCAACACCTTTAAATCTTATTGTTATTATCATATGAAATCTCATTAAACATTGAACTTGTGCATTCTAAAATTACAACATTCAAATTTCTAATATCTACTTTATATCATGTAAATCTCAACATTCAGACTCTGCTTGATACTTCCCCTTGAAAATGTAAAAAGAAAAATTCTAAAAACATAGCAAAAACAATATATATATATAAACATTAGTAAACAAAATAGTTATTCAAAATCATTCTAGTACTGGTATGAACCTTGTAAATCTTTCATGTTTCTTTTCAATATCTATCAATCTTTGAGAACAATTGAAATGTTTCCCTCCTTTCTTCATTAAGCTGGCTTTTATCTCTTAAGGGAGGGGCCATTACCTTGTAGCCTTACTCCTGAGTCACCTGTGCTGCTGCAGCTGCTCTTTCCTTCGAGCAGTCCTGCATGCATGCGCACTGGGCACAGGCTCCTCGGGGACCTCTTCATCACTGCTGCCAGCCTCCACAATCTCTGAAGGCAGCATTCCACTCCCTGATGGTCCTGGCCCCATCCCTGCATCACACACAGGCCCCTCATCTGAGTCCTCGCTCTCTGAGACCTCAGCCGTCCGCACCTGCTGCTGGCAAACAACAACAGAAGGAAACATTGGGCCATCATAGCTTCAGCCCGGTCTACCCAGTACGAAGAGGAAACATGCCAGCAGTTTGGGGAGTGACATCCAGCTGGCCATGTCCACCCAGTCAGCCATGCCCAGTGAGTGGTGTCAAGCTGGCCACACGCACCCCAGTCAGCCACTCCCACCCAGTCAGCCACATCCAGCCATCCCCTGACATCAACTACAGCCCTGATGCGGCCCTTAATGAAATTGAGTTTGACACTCCTGGTATAGTGTTTTGTGCTTGAGCAGGGGTTGAACTAGAAGACCTTCAGGATCCTTTCCAACTCTGTTATTCTGTTATTCTATTTCTCCCATGTTTCTTCCAGAAGTATAAATCATGGCATAAATCCAAGAAAGAAGGATGGAGAGACTGATGGGTTGATTATGTGCAATCAAGTGGGTGTCAACACTTAGCAATCACAAAGATTTTCTCCCCACTGTAATCAGTCCGTAATTTGTTCTTTCCAGTTTTTCAAGAGTGTAGTCCTTACCACTGTCACTGAGTCCATCCAGGTTACTGTTTCATCCTCTTTCCTCTTACCTTCCAGAGAACTAGGCCTTCACATAATGCATCTGAAGTAGGATCATTTGTGCCTTGAATTAGAACTCTGAGGTAATTTGTTTGATATTCCCTTTGTTTGTTTTCTTGGTTGTCCATGGACCAACTTTTTTGGCATGCCTGGGCATGTTGAGTAAAGAGGAATCATCTTGGGCCATGTATAAAACATAGAATTTAGTTTTATACTATAAAATTACATAATAATGTAGTTTTAATAAAATAAATTTTAATAAAATAAAGCTTTGTGGGGCCACATTACTAGCTGTCCAGGGCTGCATACGGCTTGCAGGTTGGACATGAGTGCCCGAGATGATATAACTGGCTGCTTTTTGACAAGGAAATTATCTCTTCTTCCTCCTCCTCCTTTTGCTCTTCCTTCACCTCTTCTCCTTCCTCCTCCTTCTCCCTTCCTCCTCCTCCTCCCTCCCCTTTCTCCTTCTCTTTCTTCTTCTTCTTCTGTAGAAATCCTCATGGATTGGCTCTGACCCATGGATGGGATACAATATGTGTGTGTGTGCCAGTGATGGGATTCAAAAAGTTTTACCACCTGTTCGGTGGGTGTGGCTTGGTTGGAGCACTTTGAGCATGTGCACACACTTTGTTTGCGGGCACACACCAAACATGCACTTTGTGCAGGCGCAGAGGCATTTGTGCAGGTGCAGAGGCATTCCAACTCACCTCCTGCAAGCCTGCACTCTCCCGGCTGCTTCAGCAGCTGCCATGTGCAGCACTCTGCGATGCCGGCAAAGCTGCTGCATTTCAAAAGCAGGAAATAAAGGTGAGTGTGGGAACATGGATGGTTGGGTGGGCCCAACAGCAGAGCGGCGGAGAGAACCGGTCCGGTCTCCACTGCTCATCGGCGCTACCGGCTTGGCAGAACCGGTCCAAACTGATAGAATACCACCACTGGTGTGTGCATGCACGTGTATACATGCCATACATATGGATGACACCTTCAGTTGACCAAAAAGGGAGGAAGAATAACAATGTACGGATAATTTTTTAAAAGATATATTGTCATCGTCGATTTCACAATTCAATGAATTTTTAACCTTAAAGTCTAATGATGAGGCAGTCCTAGCCGAGTGCCTGGAAGTTATAAGTGTTTGAATGGGGAGGGACCATGTTTGACTCAACCCTGGCAAGACAGAGTGGGTGTGGGTTTTTGTTCCTGGAGGCCCATAGGACACTTCCAGAGGTGGTATTCAGCTGGTTTGGACCGGTTCTGGCGTACCAGTAGTGAAAATTTGGACTGGTTTGGAGAACCAGCAAATACCACCTCTGGCTGGGCCCACCCACCTGCCCCTGCTCTTACCTTTCCTATATTCTGCTGTTTATTAGCTGAGCTGATTTGTGCAGAGAGCAGATTGCTGTGCCTCAGCTGAGCTAAAAAACAGTGCAGCTCACCAACATTGATGCAGAGGGCAATCTCTGAGCTCTGCGCACACATGCACCAAGCGCGCATTAGGCCCGCCTGCACAGTTCACCAGCATTGATACAGAGGGAAGTGTTTGAGCCCTGTGCACAGGTGCATGAAGCGAGTGTGAAGCAAGCTCTCTGAACCAGTAGGAAAAAAATTTGAAACTCACCACTGGATACTTCATCCTGGACTTCAGATAGGGTGGCCCTAAAGTGGACAAGATAAATGCATAAAGTAATAAGACAATATTGTTAAAAAATAGATATATTAGATAATACTTATAAGAAAATGTTATTATTGTTATATTGGTAAGAAAAGTGTTAATCATAATTGTAAGCACAAGAAATATGTACCTAGTCAACACATGGTTGAAATGGAATGGAATTATGATAGATAGCTAGATAGCTAGATAGCTAGATAGATAGATAGATAGATAGATAGATAGATAGATAGATAGATAGATAGATAGATAGATAGATAGAGGCAGCAGGCAGGCAGGCAGAAGAGAGGATGGAGGGATGGAGGGATGTATGGACGGACAGACAGACAGAGACAGACAGATAGAGATGGATGGATAGATAGATAGATAGATAGATAGATAGATAGATAGATAGATAGATAGATAGATAGATAGATAGATAGATATGGATGGATGGATGGATGGATGGATAGATGATAGATAGATAGATAGATAGATAGATAGATAGATAGATAGATAGATAGATAGATAGATAGATATGGATGGATGGATAGATAGATAGATAGATAGATAGATAGATAGATAGATAGATAGATAGATAGATAGATAGATAGATAGAGTGACCCTTCCCCAAACTGAGCTGATACCATGTTTAGAGGTTCATGGCTGCTGGAATGTGGAAAAGCTAAAAAAGATAATTAAAGAGAGGGAGAAAAAAAGAGGAAATCTCCCATTATTAATGGTGAATTCTCAGTTGGGAGAAACCAGTAGCTTTTCATCTTTCCTTGGGAAAATCTGAGGATCCAGAATGAGGATGGGAAGACTTGAGAGATCATTTGTATACTTCTCTAGCTATGTAGGCAATTCTGCTGAAACAGTTGAAGGCCGCAAACAATGGATCCATTTAATCATATCTTGTCCTTTGGGATAATCTTGATAATCTCTACAACCAAAGAATGTTCCTTTGATCCATTTTGTGATGGAGAAATAACTGATACTAGATGATCCGTGACCCATTGGGTCATTGTTTCAGAGATATTTCATTATTTCAACAGAGAAACAGAATGACCACAGACAAGAAAATAAGCAGTGGGGGCAGGAGTGTCTTCTGACTTCCTTCTGGCTTCCCCAATGGCATTCTTGTGGGAAGCTGAAAGGAGAATTGGAAATCCTTCCTTCCTCCCTCCCTCTTTCTCATGCATCCTTCCTTTCCTTCATTCCTTCCCTTTCTTTCTTCTTCCTTGCTTCCTCCCTCCCTCCTCTCCCTCCCTCCATTTCATTCTCCCCCCTCTCTTACTGAATAAAATACTATATGTTTATTTCATTTCTTAAGTGTAGAATTTAGGCTCAACACTGACTCAGCCTTCCATCCTTCTGAGGTCAGTAAAATGAGGACCCAGACTGTTGAGGGCAATGGGCTGACTCTGTAAACCACTTAGAGTGGGCTGTAAAGTACTGTGAAGTGGTATATAAGTGTAAGTGCTATTGCCCTTCCTTCCTTCCTTCCTTCCTTCCTTCCTTCCTTCCTTCCTTCCTTCCTTCCTTCCTTCCTTCCTTCCTTCCTTCCTTCCTTTCTTCCCTCCCTCCCTCCCTTCCTCCCTCCCTTTCATTCCTGCCATGTTCCCCCATTTACTTGGAAAACTTCTTCCCTTAAATAACAAAACTCAAATCCAAAATGCTACAATGGAGGCCACCTGGCTTATAATGGTACTTGTGGAAAAAATGCTTTTGAAAACTAGTTGATTGCAACCTGATTATGAGCCAGCAGTGTGATATGGCTGCAAAATAGACAAAAGTATTTTTTAAACACATTTTATTAATTTTTAAAAACAATACACAAACAAACAAAACGTAGAATATAATAACATAGGGCATCTTTTCTGAAAAACAAATAAAACATCTTATTTAAAGACAGGATAATTCCAAATTATCACATTTCCATATAAACACAGTTTAATATGTATATTTATCTTATCTGTTCAACTTCATATCTTTTCCCAACTTCTCTTTATTTCTCTCTTTCCTTCTATTCAATTATATTTCTTTTGCCTTGAATTGTATATATTCATTGTATCCATCTGTCTTATTTACAATTTCGTTATTTCTCTTCCAACATTCTTCTAGCGTTTTATTAATTCAAACATAGACAAACAAAACACAAAACATAAATACATAAAACTTCTTTTTGGAAAGCGGCTTACCCCGGGTTACATCTTTTTGTACAGACATAAATCAAATTCATGCTCACTTAATATACTATTTCATATCTTATTTAACATTCTATATTTTCTATATATTTTCTCTCTTCATTCACTCTCTTCATTCTATTTTATTTATTTCATCTCAGTTTAGATAATTATACTTGCATCTTTTGTCCGTTCTCTTTCAATTATCTATTTATCTTTTCTTTCTAATACAATATTTCTCCTGTAATCACTAGTTGAAGTATGACAACTTTTTATCTTTCCCCTAAATTTAACACTTAAAATAATACATACTTTCCATACTGATTCTGCTTAGTACATTCTAAATATTACATTTTAGAATAATAAAACAAAAACAAAAAAGAGAATTAAGTTTATAAGATAGTAAAAACAATATTCCATAGAAAGTTAAACTCTATTATTAAATCTTAAACCTTTTTATACATTCCCTTTAATGCATTATTAACTCATATAATATTTCAGTTTTGTAACTCAATTTCAAATACTAATATCTACAATACAATCTTATGTACTTTTGCAGAATCATTTTTTAAATTATAATTTACCCTTTGTCTCTGAAAAAAACCTGTTTTTTAACATCTTGTTTTAAACCTTTATGACTTCTCTTTCCTTTTCCCCTTCCTTTCTTATCAATTCTAGCCTTTTTGCCCCCCCCCCCCCATCTCTCAAACTCCACTCTCTTAATCTTCCCTCTGTGTTGTATTTCTCTTTTCTGTTGCTTTCTGACATTGTATAGATTTTTCATCTTATTTTTCCCTTTCTTGGTTGCTTTTTTAAGTTCTAAATTCTCCATTTTCTTTCCCCCCCCTTCTCTTTTCTTCCTCAAGTAAGATTGTCTTTCCATTAAAGATGGCTTCTTCTCCTTCATCCCAGCCTTCTTGTTGTTGTATTTCTTGGTAGGTAGAAATTGCCATTTCTAAAAAGTGAAAAATAGATCCAGAAGAGCCCTTGCCTTCTTGTTCCTCTTCTTTTAGCTTTTGAAATTCCATTTGCAATTCTTCAATAGATAATGCCATTTTTTTCCCTTAAAAACAACCGAAATGTTTTTAATCTTTCAAGAAATAGTTTCCCAAAATCCCAAAGTCACAAAGCAATCCAAATCAGAACAAATTGTTTCATTTAGCACTTTCTTCTTTTTATATTTTCTCTTCCTGGGGTAGAGTTCAATTACACAGTTCCAAAGTAATTTTTTAGAAGTCTTATTGCCATTTATTTCTGGTCTTATAAACTCCAAGCAGTCTCCTTCAGTGCAATCTTAAAATAAGTTCTTTACCTCTTCCCTCCCACTTATAGCAAAAAAAGGTTTTAGTTTTTAATTTCAATGTTCAGAAATCTTTTATTCCCTTGGCTTTAAATTTCAAGTTTAGTTACCTTCTGTGCCCAAGCAGGTTTTTCCGATTTCCATCAGCTATTTCCATGGGGAGGGAGAGTGAGAAAAAATAACTTTCCCTTTCCATTTTCTTCCGCCGCTTTCCAGTCTTCTTAGGGAACAATGTATCATTCAAGCAATTAAAATTCCAGGGTGTTTAAGAGTTCCTTGTTGTCCTGGTTCAGCCAAAGAACTTTCACTTTCTCCAACTTCCTCCTGCACAATCTTACCCGGCTGCAGGCTTCTTTGTGGCGGCCATTGCTGACCGCTGCTCCACCGCCTTGGGAAAAAGGAGTTTAGCCGGCTGAGGAGGGGGGTTGCAATACCCCCAAACCGCTACCCGGATCTCCTCTATCTTCAGTTGCCTCTACGGGGCAACCATATCCTCCAGATCCAGCTGGATCGGAAGCACTTCGGCGGCGAGCGAAGCAGGAACCGCGCACGATCGCGGATTCCTACCGCCGCCGCAGCCTTGCAAACCGGAAATCCAAAAATTATTTTTTTTATGCTGAACCAACAATTTCTAAACAACAGAAGATAATCTTTTTTTTTTTTTTTTTTTAAAAAAATCCCACTTTCAATATAGTGACAGTCCTGGGCAGCAGGGTTTAGAAAGCACAAAGAAGAATCCATCTTAATCTGTGGCAGATGGTCATCAAAATGCAAACCCACATCCCACATACATAGAGCATTGCTGGTGATTTAGATTGCTTGTATTTATTGTTATGTTCAGCAATAACCCAATATTGCTTATGTTGTATTTGGTTCTCATTATATGTATCCCTATTTTCACTATTTTCACCATATCCTGTTCTTTCAATAAAGCATCCAGATCTACATGCACAGTCTGTTTTATTGGAGGATAGATGGGTTTTGCTGCATGTCGAGCTGCACACAGACTAACATGTAGTGAGGACAGAACAAGTGTTGCTGACCCCTAACTATCTCTAACCAGGAGTTGACCATTAGTTGAGAAGATTTCTCTGATTTATTCTCTTTAGGAATAAATCAATTTAATTGAACGTTCACATGCATCCCTGGTCTTTCGCGCCTGACAAGAACATATGAATTTAACTTGCACGGAGATAGATTTAGAATTGGGGGAGGAGAAATCTTCTTCACTTCAAGAACAGTTTGACAATGGAAGCAATGACCCAGAGAGGTTGTGGGCTCCCTTCACAGGATGTGTCCAAGCAAAGGCTGCTCAGCCATCTGTCTGAGATGCTTTCATTTGATTCCCCACACAAATCAGAAGGCTGGCCTCAATGATTTTTCTACTTCTCTCTAAGAGTCAAGAATTGTAACTAATGTTTGATAAATCTCAGAAAGATTAAGATGGCAAAAGAAAATCAACTCTTCACCTGAGTGGCTCTGGTTTTGGGGTTCGTTGGCTCAGGGAGAATTGCCACCTTTGGTCTTGGATGGGGTGGCACTACCCCAAACAGACCCTGTGCATAATCTAGGTGACAGTCATGGCCAGGAGGGCCTTTGCGCAACTGCAGGCTGTGCACCAATTATGCCCTTTCCTGGACCAACAGTCCCTACTCACAGTCACTCATGCCCTAGTCACTTCCCGTCTTGATTACTGCAATGCGCTCTACATGGGGCTGCCAGAAGCTCCAGTTGGTGTAAAATGCAGTGGCCCACATGGTTTTGTGCAGACCTCAGTGTGCATACATATCACCTCTCCTGCGGGAGCAGCATTGGCTGCCGATTTGCTTCCGAGTACAGTTCAAAGTGCTGGTTATAACCTTTAAAGCTCTTCATGGCTTGGGACTGGGTTATCTGAGGGACTGTCTCTTGCTGGTCACATCTACCTGACCCATCAGAACAGGGAGGCAGGGAATGTTGCGGGTCCCATCCCAGAGGGAGATATACTTGGTGGGATCCAGAAGAAGGGCCTTCTCTGTGGTGGATCCCTCTCTCTGGAACATCATTCCCCCAGAGATTAGAATGGCCCCAATCTAGCACTCTTCCAGAATGCCCTGAAGACCTGGTTCTGCCAGTGGGCCTGAGGAACCCAGAGTGGGGTGGAGCCCATCAAATGGTTTGTGTGATCTGCTGTCGTCGGGGCAGGAGGTGGGAGTTGTGGGGGTGATTTTTTTATTTTATTTTTTCCCAGATTTTGTTCTATTGTACTTTACTAGTTTGTTTGATTCTTTTTGTTAGTTTTTATTGTTTTTTTTATTTTAAATATGGTTTTTACATTCTGTAAGCCTCCTCGAGCCACCATGGGCGAATAGGCGGAAATATTAATTCAATAAATAAATAAATATCTTGGATAGAACCTCCTGGACAGAATGATAGGGCAGATTTATTCAAAATGCTAACAGTGCAGAGCCTGTAAACACACCCAGACATATACAGTATAGCCACTCCTCCGCTTACAACCACAATTGTGCCTGCCATTTCTGTTGCTAAGTGACACAGAGGTTAAGTGAGTCTCCCCCGCCCATTTTACGTCCTTTCTTGCCACAGTTGTTAAGTGAAAGCTGCAGTTGTTCACTTAGTAACATGGTTGTTAAATGAATCTGACTTCAACATTGACTAAGCTTGTCTGAAGGTCACATGATCCCAGGATGTTACAACCATCATAAATACGAGTCAGTTGGCAAGTGTCTGAATTTTCATCATAGAGATGCTACAATGGTTGTACATGTAAAAAATGATCATGTCATTTTTTTCCTCAGTGCTATTCTAACTTCAAGTGATCACTAAATGAATTGTTGTAAGTCCACAATTACCTGTACACACGCTTAGGATGTCAACTCATAAAATATTTCTGTGATCTTTTTAGAGTTGCCAACAGAAAGGGAGGGGGAGCAGTGCAGCAGCTTGCAAAACTGCATTCCATAAATGTTTTCAAAGATAGTAACTAAGTGACTGAAGTTTCTGCCATGCAAAATTCTAACTGCAGAGCACGATTGATGACTCTTGGCTATGGATGTGTCCCATTGGAGAATATGAATTACGAGACACCCAGGCATGTTAACTCCTAATACATCCTTTTTAAGTTTTGGAAGTTTAGCTCGAGACTCATGATTTAAATGGGGATAACTACCAGCATCCTGACACAGGAGTGGATTGTTCCAGGTTCGCCCGTGTTCAGGAGAACCCTTAGATAGTGTTATGGCTGGTTCAGAGAACCGTCAAATCCCACACCTGGCTGGGCCCTCCCTCCCCTCCCCTCCCCTCCCAGGAGTCTCCACGTGGTCCATTTTGGATACGAGGTAAGTGCAGAGCCCATGCAGAGGCTCAAGGAGGGATAAAATGGGCCTCCAAGGGGTTCCGGAAGTTCTGATGGGCCATTTTCACCCCCCCAGAGGCTCGAGGAAAGCCTCCAAGACCCCCCCCCCCAGTCATGGTGCAGGAGGCCAACTAGGCCACGCCCACCCAGAAACTGGGCAGATAACCTGTTGCTGAAATTTTTGAAGCTCACCCCTACACACACTGTACCACACTATGTGCATTGCCTGGATACTCCACCAGAAATCCATATTTTCCAAAACTGAATCCAGCCAGCACATCTTCTCATATTTCCAGAGATGTCAATTCAGGCCTCTCTCTCTTTTTTTTTAATTTATACATTTTTCTTTAACGTATGTAAGTATTTAGTAAACAGTGTATTGTCTGAGTCATTCTACATATACATACTAATAGCAATAGCAATAGCAATAGACTAGATTAGACTAGACTAGACTAGACTAGACTAGACTAGAACAGAACAGAACAGAATAGTTTATTGGCCAAGTGTGATTGGACACACAAGTAATTTGTCTTGGTGCAAATGCTCTCAGTGTACATAAAAGAAAAAATACATTCGTCAAGAGTCAGGAATCAAAAGGTACAACACTTAATAATAGTCATAGGGTACAACAAGCAATCAAATCATACTAGGAAACAGTCAATATAAATTGTAAGGATACAAGCGACAAAGTTACAGTCATACAGTCACAAGTGGGAGGGGATGGGTGATGAGGAGTGATGAGAAGATTAATAGTAATAGTAGTGCAGACTTCGTAAATAGTTGGACAGTGTTGAGGGAATTATTTGTTTAGCAGAGTGATGGCATTCGGGGAAAAACTGTCCTTGTGTCTAGTTGTTCTGGTGTTCAGGGCTCTACAGTGTCATTTTGAAGGAAGGAGTTGAAACAGTTTATGTCCAGGATGTGAAGGGTCTGTAAAAATTTTCACAGCCCTCTTTTTGACTCGTGCAGTATACAGGTCCTCGATGGAAGGCAGGTTGGTAATAATTAATAATATTCTTTACTTGTATATAATAGTATTCTTCCAGCTTCTTCCATTTCTACCATTATTATCTAACCATTGATAAAACAAATCCCAAGTTAAAAAATATTTTGTGTCTTTCTTCTTTGTCCTTTATCTTTAATGTTAACCTATCCATTTCCATACAGTCTAATACTGTATTTTTCGGATTATATTTCTATCTGTAGGAGTTTCCTCGTTTTTCCGATGTTGTGCAAATACAATTGTCACTGCCGTCAAAACATGTAATATTAAATACACCTTCCCTTTGTCATATTTTTCTGGCAATATACCTGACAAAAATATTTCTGGCTTTAAATCTATGTGTTGCTTTATCAATTTCTCTAACCATGTATGTATTTTCGTCCATTTTTTTTCTTTTTTGGGCATGTCCACTACATATGGTAATACGAACCCGGTATCTGATTGCATTTCCAACATTTGGTGAACATTTTTTGGAACATCTTTGGTAATCTTGCCACCTCTAAAACATTTTATATAGGTTTTCCTTGCACGTGATTTCCATTGTCAGTTTATAATTTCTATCCCAAAGTTTTTGCTATTTATTTAGTATATCCCCCCCAAAAATTGCCTATGCTATCATTGTTTCTTTCACTTGTTCATCTTCCATTTTAAGACTTAATAAGTAGCTATATATTTTCTCACCCCTCTTTCTAGGCATTCCCTTTGGAAGAGAAATAACAATGAGTCTTAGGTCTTCTTAAAACAGATAACAAATAATCACAGTTGGAAGGGACCTTATAGGTCATCTAGTCCAACCCCCCCACCCACCCAAGCAGGAGACCCTACACCATTTCTGACAAATGGCAGTCCAGTCTCTTCTTGAAAGCTTCCAGTGATGAAGCTCCCAAAACGTCTGAAGGCAACTTCTGTTCCATGGGTTGATTGTTCTCACTGTCAGAAAATTCCTCCTTATTTCCAGGTTGAATCTCTCCTTGATCAGTTCCATCCATTATTCCTTGTCTGGCCTTTGGGTCCTTTGGAGAATAGCTTGACCCCTTCCTCCTCTCTGTGGCAGCCCCTCAAATATTGGAAGATGCTCTCCTGTCTCCCCTGGTCCTTCTCTTCCCTAGACCAGCCATTTCAGCTGCTTGGTCAGTTGACAGTGTTTTCTCTAATTTGTGTTGGCTCACCAAGATGGGCTGGCTGTGTTACATTGCACTATTATTTTGTAAAGTGTGCTGGCTACGGGGATTACACTTAAGTGATTTGTTAATATTGCGAGTACAATGGGAAAAGCGGAAAAGAAGGGAAACCTTTGCAAACGATAAATTCTGCACAGTTCACGAGAGATAAAGGGTTGCTGTGCAAAGCATCTTGAAAAGGGCAGAGGAAAGCTTTATGGTGTAAACACATGAAATGCATCCCTGCGTTTTAAAGGCAAGCAAAATTTTGAAAATGCCAACCTTATTCCCTTAAAACACTACTCGACTTACGGCCACCATGGAGCCCCAAAATTTATGTGGCTAAGTGAGAGTTGTTAAGGGACTTTTGTCCCATTTTAGGATCTTTCTGTTCTGAACTCCCCAAACATGACAAACCCTCTGACGTGAACACAAAAGATGCCAGCAGCCCTTGTAAAACGTCTCTCTCTCTCGATGCCGGCTAGCAAGTCCGTCCGGCCAGAAGATGAATCAGAAGAATGATCTGCCACACCTATTTATCTCCCCCCCCACGCCTTTTATCCCCAGAGCTAGGGTGGGGCTTTGCTAGCAGCAGTAGCTCTTCTGTCACAAGGACCGGCCCATAGATTTCCACTCCTCTCCTCTCCTCTGCCTTCTTTGCAGCCACGAATCAGGCACTGGACCTTTTCCTCATCAGCCACCTCCAGACTTGGGGACTGTTGACTCTCCATCTGAGGACTGATGGACAGCCCAGGCTCCACCTCTCTCTCTCTCCTCTCTCTCTCTCCCCCGCCTCTCTCTCTCCCCCCCAGTTGGGAGCTCTCAGGATTCCCTGATGCTGATCCTTACTCCCACACCTCCTCCTCTTTCTCTGAGTCAGCTGCTAAAGGGGCTGGTGGCTGACAGGCCACAACAGTTGAAAAGAAAATTGAAAATTAAGGGAGGGAAAGGGAACAGGGGAAAAGGGGTGTGAAATACAAAGGGGAAGAGAAAAAAAGAACGGAGGGGGACATTGACTTGCAACTCTTCCTAGCACAGCACAAGATAAGCACACTCGAACCTCAACTTTGTGCTTTTACACATTCATATATAACTAGCCATTTGTATAATACCAAATGTTTCTAGTCAACTAAACCAAGATCAACGTTTCATTGTCTTCTTCTTCTTCACAAGCACAAATTCCAGAAGGGATATCCAAGTAAGAACATATTTTCCTCTTTAAATAATCAAGTTAACCATTCCTGCTTTATCTTCCTTGCTATGGAAATCATGTGGTATTATTTCTGTTTGCACCTAGTCATCTTTGTGAGCTATCAACATTTTTATTTACAAAATTTATTGTATTGTTTCAAGTTCTTTGGCCTTACTGAAATCTTTCTTGACACAGCGGTTCGGTGAATCATTGCAGCTGTTAAATTAGTGACACTGTTGTTGTGAATCTGGCTTCCCTATTGATTTTGCTCATCCGAAGGTCTCAAAAGATGAACACATGACCCCTGGATAGTACGACTACCATAAATATGAACCAGTTGTCAGGCATCTGCATTTTGATCATGTGACCATGGGGGATGCTTCAATGGCCCTAAGGGTGAAAAATGGACATACTTCCCTTTCCAGTTTATTATTACTATTATTACCTTTATTGTCAGAGTACAACATGTGTACAATGAGATTGGCTGAGCCTCCTTTTGTGCACGCCTCCCCCAACACAACTCACAGTGAGGACAGAAGTCCCCAACCCAGTCCCAATCTTATTACACTCTTCATGTAACTATCCTTCTATATTCATTTATCCATCCATCCATCTATCCTATATTAGTCCATCCATCTATCCATTCATCTATCCATCTATCTATCCACCATCCATCCATCTATCTATCCTTCTATATTCATCTATCCATTTTATCTATTCTTTTTATTATTATTATTATTACCTTTATTGTCAGAGTACAACATGTGTACAATGAGATTGGCTGAGCCTCCTTTCGTGCACCCCTCCCCCAACACAACTCACAGTGAGGACACAAGTCCCTAACCCAGACCCAATCTTATTACACTATGTGACCTTGTTACACAGCGTGCTGGCCCTGCAAGTCTATCATACAATGTTGACATGAAGTTATTTTCCGTTCAGGAGTCTGACAGCCCATGGGTAGAAATTGTTCTTCAGCCTGTTGATGCGGCTGGCTATGCTTCTCTATCTCCTACCTGATGGTTGGAGAATGAAGAAGTGCTGACCGGGATGTGAGTCATCCCTGAGGATTTTCCTCACTCTTCTAAGGCAGCAAGTCCTGGCGAGGTCTTCTAGTAGTATCAGGGAACAGCCCACTATGTTTTGTGCTGTGCTCACCAACCTCTGTTTATATCTACGGCTCTCAAGCCAGCACACCACACCGTCATGCAATATGTGAGGACGCTTTCTATTATGGACTGGTAAAAGGAGGTCATCAGTCGTTGTTCCACTTTATTCTTCTGCAAGAGTCTTAAGAAATGGAGTCTCTGTTGGGCCTTTCTGGCCACCTGGGTTGTGTTAATTTTCCAGGTGAGATCTTCGCTGAGGAATTTAACAGAGGAATCTCTCTCCACACAGCCCCCCTCAATGTAAAGTGGGGTGCGTTCCTCTCTTTTCTTCCAGAAGTCTAATACCATCTCCTTTGTTTGAAGTTCTGTTGTAACTTCAAATTGTCACTAAAAGAATAGTTCAGACCTAATCCAGTTCTTTTCACTGTTCCTTTCCCCTAGATCTTTACCCTGGAGGACTTCACTGCTTGATGCCAATTGTTTGTCAAATCTAGAAAAGGAGAGAGAGAGAGAGAGAGAGAGAGAGAGAGAGAGAGAGAGAGAGAGAGAGAGAGAGAGAGAGAGAGAGAGAGAGGCATTTGTTGCAGGATGTCTATGGAGATTCTCAGTCATCCAGGTCACAGTTGTCCCAAAGGTGCTTTTTTTCAAGAGACAACTGGACTTTCTGGTTTTTCTTTGAAGGCGTTTCGCTTCTCATCCAAAAAGCTTCTTCAGCTCTGACTGGATGGTGGGGAATGGAAGGATTTATACCCCTTGCAGACAGCTGGTCATCTGCAGTCTTTTAGAGAGTTGTTGAGGCCACTTGGAGTTTTGTTTGTGTCCTCAGAGTCACTGGAGTGGTGCAAATGAGTATGGAGCCTTCTTGGAACCACTGAAAGGACTGTGTTGTAGACTGGAGATAGCAATGTTGTATTCCTCCCCCTCTGTTGAGAGAGAGAGCTGTTCAATTTTGATCCCTCTTTCAAACAAGCTGTCCTCTCTGTCTGAAATGTGGACTTTTTTGTCTTCAAAAGAGTGGCCTTTGTCTTTTAAATGCAGATGGACTGCTGAATCTAAGTCCCGAAGGGTTTGTTTTCCTACGTTGTTCCATGCCAAGGAGTATAAATCCTTCCATTTTCCACATTCCAGTCAGAGCTGAAGAAGCTTCTTGGATAAGAAGCAAACCATCTTAAAAGGAAAACAAGAAAGTCTAGTAGCCTCTTGGGGAAAAAAAATACTTTTGTGATTTGTTGCAGGAAGTGATGGAGTCGGGATGAAGTGCAGCCAAACTACGACAGATAGAACTGTTCCTGTTCCAACTGCATCTCTCTAATTAGAATGTTATCCATGACGCAAATTACTGGGAGCTGGCAATACTATCTGAGATGGTTAAATGTTCTGCAATAAGTATTGATTTGGTTTTGAATGTCAGGGGCTGGACTTTACACACACACACTCACACACACACACCTGCTCGCCACCAACAGAGGCCCATCTTTACATACAGATCAGATCATCACCTGAATTCTAATTGAACTCTTTATTTTGAAAGCTCCAAGCTGCCATAGGCATCTGCAATTATGAAGGCAAGTCACTGACCTTTCGGTGGGCCAAATAGCCAACTTTTTTTTTAAAGCGTTGCTGAATGGCACACGATGTGCATCAAGCTCTCCCTCTTTATTTTTTTTTTTCTTTCCAAGATGGATCGGTTCTGCTCCCTAAATATATAATTTGCAGTCCTGAAAAGGAGGACTTTTTAAACAGTCCGAATGGAACATGAGATGATTATTAAGAGATCTGATGACATGGCAGTGTGGAATATTAACCTTTGCAAAATCAATCACCTGCTCGTGCCTTCTTGTCAAAAGAAAACTAATTAAATTAGTCAAAGAAGAACTTTAGGTCTGATTCAGCAGCCCACGGCCTGAGAAAGGTCAGGCTGGACCAGACACAAGGAGAACTGGTGAACAGCTGCCAGAGAGGTGCTCAGCTGAGACACACCACGAGTAAGGATCTACCCACCTTGCAGATTTGGACTTGGCCCTTACCGCAATCTTTCAACTTTCCTCTACTTAAAGTGATCCTCATCAATCAATAAGGTAAAGGTAAAGTTTCCCCTCGCACATATGTGCTAGTCGTTTCCGGCTCTAGGGGGTGGTGCTCATCTCAGTTACAAAGCCGAAGAGCCAAAGCTGTCCGAAAACATCTCCATGGTCATGTGGCCGGAATGACTAAATGCCGAAGGCGCACAGAACACCGTTCCCTTCCCACCAAAGTAGTCCCTATTTTTCTACTTGCATTTTTTTACATGCTTTCAAACTGCTAGGTTGGCAGAAGCTGGGACAAGGAACGGGAGCTCACTCCATTATGCAGTGCTAGGGATTTGAACCACTGAACTGCCAACCTTTCTGATCGACAAGCTCAATGTCTTGTCCACTGAGCCGCCATGTCCCTAATCAATCAATCATCAATCAATACTCAATCAATCAATAGTCAATGTTTAAAAAAAGGCTAAGATCCTGGCATCCTGTTCCATCTCTTCCTGGCAACTAGAAGGGGAAGAAATGGAAAGAGTGACGGATTTTATTTTCTTGGGCTCCAAGATCACTGCAGATGGCAATTCCATCCATGAAATCAAAAGGCCCTTGTTTCTTGCGAGGAAAGCTAGGGCAAACCTAGACACCATATTAAAAAGCAAAGACATCACCTGGCCGACAAAGCTCCGTATGGAAACCTATGGGTTTCCCAGTCATAATGTATGGCTGGGAGAATTAGACCATAGCAAGGCTGAGCATCAAAGAATTGACACTTGCAAATTGTGGTGCTGGAGAAGTCTCTTGAGAGGCCCAAGGAGATCCAATCAGCTGATCCTAAAGGAAATCAACCCTGACTGTTCTTTGGAAGGACAGATCCTGAAGCCGGAGCTCACTTTGGTCACCAAATGAGAAAAGTGGATTCCTTGTGTTGGAAGAAATATCCATCTGGTTCAGTTTCATGTGGCGAGAAAGACACTGGAAACATGGAGGCTGATTGGAAAGATGGTTTATCGATGAACATGACCACATGGGTTTGAGGTCCTGGGCAGCTGACCACATAGAACGGAGAGTGAGAGGTATTTATACCCTCTCTTGGGCTTTGAACTTGAGCCTCCTGTTCCTGTGCAAGAATATATATTCTATTGGCTGTAATCAGACTCCCATGTGGAGTCATGTTTGTCTGAATCAAGTTTGGTTGAACTTTGGGCTGATGTAATGTTCCCAGGTGGTTTTGTAATGCAGTGAGCTCTGCTGCTAGATAATCCTATAATGTCCTTGAGGGGCATGTCTTAATCCCATCACCCTGGAGCTGAAGGTCTCATTGTCTTATAGATAGGCTGGCCCAGTCCTGCTCAATGGACACCAAATATCTGCTGGGCGCAGGGAGGTGAAGCTCTGAGTTTCGGCCTCCCTTAAGATTTCCATTTCTTTTTTAGGGGAACTATTCTGCCTTTTTAATATTTCCTAAAGCAGTGGTCTCCAACCTTGGCAACTTTAAGACTTGTGGACTTTGACTCCCAGAATTCTCTAGCCAGCAAAGTTGGCTGAGGAATTCTGGGAATTGAAGTCCACAAGTCTTAAAGTTGCCAAGGTTGGAGACCACTGTCCTAAAATATTTCATTCTTCCAGGAGTGGGGTGGGTGCTAACTTTCTACACTTGGAAAAGATCCTGATGTTGGGAAAGATGGAAGGCAGAAGTGAGTTAGATTACTTTATTGTCATTGCACCTCGCACAACAAAATCAAACACCATCTTCAGGGCACATCATGCCCATGAAAATAAACACAAACACACCATCCTTCACACTCCACACATTGAATTGAAACCCCTCCCCGACACCGCACCAACACTGCATTATACAGCAGAATTCAAAAGAGCTACTGCCCTGGGATAGGAGCTGTTTTTCAGCCTATTTGTCCTTGTTTTTATTATTCTGTACCATCTGGCAGATGGTAATAGTTCAAAAAAAGGGTTCCCAGGATGAGATGGATCTTTAAGGATGTTTTGAACTTTCTTAAGGCAGCGGGAGCTATAAAGCTCTTCCAAAGAGGAGAGAGGGCAACCAATGATCTTCTGGGCAATGACATTAACCCTCTGGAGTGCTGTCCTATCTGCCACTGTGCAATTGGCAAACCATAGAGAGGTGCAGTATGTTAAAATGCTCTCTATGATGCAATGGTAGGTCACCAGTAGTTTTTCATTCAGTTGTTGTTTTCTGAGAAGTCTCAGGTCGTATAATCTGTGCTGGTCCCTTTTGACTAATGCTGCAATGTGAGCACCCCAGGTCAGGTCCTCTTTGATGGCAACACCCAGAAACTTAAAGCTGGCCACTTGAACAAACATGAGTTTATCTTGTGTTGACTTTGGTTATCTGTATTCCTGGCATCCTCCCAACTGTATTGAATTACTACCATCCCTTCACCTCCGGAATTCCTTCTCTTGACCTGCCGGACTAATTACCTCATCTTGCCTTGTTTGGACTGATAGTTATAGTTTTTGTTGACCACATTTTGGACTTGATTCTCTGCAGTCAAAGGCTGTTCCTGGGAAAGTTTTTCTCCAGCCCAGAAGGTAACCAGGACCTTGGGGGCAAAGTTGGAGCTAATTAAGACACTCCTACTGATTATCTAACTGTGTTGCTTTTGTGCCATGCCCCGGGTCTTCACATATTGTTGATCGTGATTATGATGACCAAGATCCTTGCATTGAAATGCCTGAATTAAAGAGGAAAAATGAATTGTTAATATCATATAACTTTCCATAGATCAGAGGAAGCATGACAGGAAACCAAAGAAATGTCACAATGGATTTGCTAAATACACTTTTCTATAAATGTACTTGGTGAGCAACGACATTATAATACTTGTTGTAGAATACCTTATGCCACCAGACTTGAAATTCTAGAACTAGAAAACCTTGAATTACGCCGTCTTCAGTCTGACTTAAGCATGGTATATAAAATCATACATTGCAATGTCCTACCTGTCAATGAATACTTCAGCTTCAACCATAACAACACAAGAGCACACAATAGATACAAACTCAAAGTTAACCGCACCAAACTTGATTGCAGGAAATACGACTTCAGCAACAGAGTGGTCAACGTCTGGAATACTCTACCCGACTCTGTAGCCTCTTCCCCAAACCCCAAAAACTTTAACCTTAGACTGTCTACTATTGACCTCACCCCTTTCCTAAGAGGTCTGTAGGGGGCGTGCATAAGCGCACCAACGTGCCTACCGTCCCTGTCCTATTGTTTCTCTTATTCTTTTATTTTTCTTATATGTACCCATTTCATGTATTCACAACTATGTATACGCTTATACTTATTATCTTGTAAACAATTGGCAAATCAAATAAATAAAAAATAAAAAAAAATAATAACTTCTCCTTTTATCTTCTTTCATGCCACTGGTTGTATTTGCTGGTGTGGCCATATAATGTGTAAAAGCACGTTGAATGAACCATTTGGGCTTCTTGCCATCCTTATGGGTGAAGCCACCTTTGTCCAGATCTAAGTAAACATATGACTCAGAGCAGGGGTGGGATGCAAATATTTTTACTACCAGTTCAGGTGGTGTGGCTAGGTGAGGGTTGCCATGTGACTGGGTGGGTGTGGCTTCTTCCTCTTCTTTTGCTGCACTCCACCACCACCCCACCATCCCACACTGTTTTTCAGCCTCCTGGGCCTCAGGAAAGCCTCCTGGTTGAAGCAGTAAGACAGAGAGGGGGATCCTAGCACAGCTGATCATCAGAACAGCTGATCGTTGGGAGAAAACAAAAGAAATACTGGTTCAGCCAATCGGTAGCTGTTTTTTTTACTACCAGTTTGGCTGAATGGTAGCATTTTTTACTACCGGTTCACCCAAACTGGGCTGAACCAGTAGAATACCATCACTGACTCAGAGTGACTTGGATCTTGCCATTCTGTTCATGCCACGTTAGTCCTCTGTCTCCTGTATTTTCCATGCCCTGAGCTCAAACCACTCACCTTTAAATCCAGACTTAGCCGAAGTTCATTTTTAGAATGAAATGCCTTTCTGGATGTTTGATTTTAAAAGCTAAGTATCTAATGCTTGGCTGAAAAAGGAGAGAATGAGTTGAGAATGTGTCTTAGTATCTCATGGGTTGCATTCATTATGGTTGGATGAGGTAAGAGGAAAACAGGATAAAATAGTCCTATAAAAGTGGGCATTTGGTTCAGATACAGATTAACAGAGTTGGAAAAGACCTTGTAGGTCATCTAGTCCAACCCTACACCCAAGCAGACCCTACAACATCACTGACAGATGGCAGTCCAGTCTCTTCTTGAAAGCTTCCAGTGATGAAGCTTCCACAACTTCTGAAGGCAAGTTCTGTTCCATCAGTTGATTGTTCTCACTGTCAGAAAATTTCTCCTTATTTGCAGGTTAAATCTCTCCTTGTTCATCTCTCCAAGCCTTTAAACCTCTTAATTGCTCTTCTTTGCACTTTTTCCAAAATTTCAACATATTTCTCTAATGTGGTGACCAATACCAGATGCAGCATTCCAAGAGTGGCCTTATTAAGTTTTTATAATGTGGTACTAATACTTCATGTGCTTTTGATTCTTTGTCTCCGTTTATATAACCAAGGATTGTAGTAGCTTTTTTTTGGCTGCTGCCACACATTGCTGGCTCATATGGAGGTGATTGTCCACTAGGACAACTGATCTGACTTATCAACTCCTTAATTTCACAACTGTCTAACTGTCAGGAAATTTCTCCTTAGTGCTAGGCTGAGAAAGACCACATCTACATACCACTCCAAAAGAGACAATCAAAAAGTCTAAAAGACCAAACACCTTATTACCAACCATCAACACCCACAGATTAATCCCAATTAATATCAAACCAACAATTGAGAAGCAAACAGCAGAACTGCCAAACAACCTCATTGTAAGCCACAGCCTAATCAAGGAACCACTGAAACCACTGCCATCAAGACTGACAGGGCAACCCTCTAGAACCGTGGTGGTGAACTTAGGGCATGGGTGCCACAGGTGGCATGCAGAGCCAGAGGTGGGATTAAAAATCCCAGCATGGGATCCCAGTGGCCATGGTGGGCGTGGCCTATCACAACTTTAGGGATGGCCATTTCTCACCTTCCCCAGGGTCAAGCAGCTTCCCTCGGGCCTCTGGGAAGGCAAAAACAGCCTCCCCTGAGATCCAGAAGCCCTCTGGAAGCCAGAAACAGGCTCATTTTTGGACTGACAGAACTCCTGAGAGGACCGTTTATCACCTTCCCCAGGCCCAGAGGCTTCCCTCGGGCCTCTGGGGAGGCAAAAACAGGCTCCCCCTGGGTCCAGAGGCTCTCTGGAAGCTGGAAACAGGCCTGTTTCTGGACTTCCGGAAGGCCCATTTTTTGCCCTTCCAGAGCCTCCGCGTGGACCCTGCACTTATCTGCATCCAAAATGGGCGGCGTGGAGACTCCTGGGAGGGGTAGGGTAGGGCAGGGCAGGCAGGGCCAGCCAGTCAGTTCAACTACCGGTTCTGCGAACCAAATGTAAACTTAACATCCGGTTCATTCAAACCAGTCTGAACCAGTTGAATCTCATCCTTGTGCAGAGCCCTCTCTATGGGCACGTGAGCCGTTGCCCCAGCTCAGCTCCACCGCGCATTTGTGCATACCTCCTGCCAGCCAGCTGGTCTTTGGGCCTCTGACGTGCATGTGCGGGGGTGGGGTATATGTAGGAGAATGTGAGGGTGGAGTGCATGCACGGGGCCATATGCACATGCAGGGCAAACACACATGTGCGGGACATATGCATGTGTTGCATTTTGGGTAACATGCAACATGTGTGTATGCACATGGACATGCATGCACATGCATGCACACACATGTGCACATGCTTTGGGTACTTGGTGCCAAATAGGTTCACCATCACTGCTCTAGAATATAAGATGAGAGCAAAACTCCACTCCCTTCTAGCTGTCAAGCCCAAAATTGACATATGTGTAGCTATTTTAGTTAGGCTTAGTATATATTCTTTTCTTTTTTTTTACTTTCTCTTTGGCGGTTATGGAGGAAGGGTTTCGGGCTTGCCACATTCCTAAGGGGGGAGGAGTGGAGATAGGGAGAGTTGTTTAGGCTAGGTGATTCTTCTTCTCGTGGGAAAACGAGCGGTCCGTGCATAGGCCCCTTGAGGTGGAGATTTATGACATCAAGCAACGTTGAATTACTTCTATTGGAGGAATGTGATTTTGGGGGGTTGTTTCTAACTTTTAATATTGTGGGGTAATTCCGGGTTGTGTCAGATCCGGAATTACCACAGACTTTGCCAATTTGATGCTTTCCTAAATAAAAGAAATTGTCTTGGAAGGTGGACTTTGTTTTATTCTTTTTAAATGGATTTCATCACTTGGAAATCTGACACTAGCACTGATGATGTCACCTAGTAGGGTAATGAAACAACTAGGCTCAGAGAGCACCAAGTACCCCAGAATTGCTGTACTTACCATATTCCTGTAGCAGAAGCCAGCAGGATGCAATTTGCTGGGGAGAAAGTTAGGTTAAGGTATGAGCTATTTACTGACCTTCTGCTTAGCACAGGAACAGTTGAAGGATGATTAAGACCAACCTGGAGACAATCCAACAGAAACCTCCACCAGTTCCCAGGTATTCTGCTCCAGCTTAGCCCACCTTTGCCACAAAACAAAGAAAAGACCGGTTTGTTTGCAAGACCCGTTTCAATGTCACCTCTGGCATTCTTTTAAAAAGTGTTTAAAAGGAGATTTGATATTTTACTGTTAAATTATTTTGTTGTCAGCGATACAGCATGGTGGTTTGATATATGGCTTCGTTTATGTGCTCCCAGGCTATAAATTCAGCCCTATAAAAATTAATTGCAGCAGGGAGAGAGGGGAGGAAGTGGGGGAAAAGAGCGTTGAGCTGGCTTATTAAGGAGTGGAGAAAATGTGTGGTTGCTGAACCAACTTGGGGTTGCCGGTTTCTTGTAACTCAGCAAGGAATCGGATCAACCCAGAGTTGAGACAGCCTTGTTGACTGCTTTCTGATCAGAATAGAGCTGGAAGGGACCTTGGAGGTCTTCTAGTCCAACCCTATGTTCAGGCAGGAAACCCTGTACCAAGGGTGTCAAACTCGATTTCATTGAGGTCCAGATCAGGGTTGCGTTTTGTCAGAGTATATATTCATGAACTGGAATAGAGCTTGTTAACAAGGTCAGCCAATGAATAGGCATAGCAACTAAGTCAGCCAAAGAGGACAGTTTGGAAATTGAAACTAGAAGTAGCCTAGGCTGGAAACTGAAACTAGAAGTCGCCTAGGCGTGGCTCTATATTAAGCTTTGCAGGTCTGAAGCTACGTTGAAGCTCTGATCTGTCTATTGAAAATGAAATTATTTTGTCTCCCTGGTCCTTCTCCTCACTAGACTATCCATGCCCAGTTCCTATAACTGTTCATTGCATGTTTTTAGTCTCTAGTCCCCTAATCTTCCTGGCTGTTCTTCTCTGCACTTTTTCTAGAGCCCGAAGGCATTCTAGAAAGGCAAGCTTTTCACCTGGTTAATTGTCCTCATTCTTAGGAAGTTTCCCCTTAGTTCTGGGTTGCTTCTCTCCTTGATTAGTTTCCATCTGTTGCTTCTTATTCTGCCTTCAAGTGCTTTGTAGAATAGCTTGACTCCCTCTTCTTTGTGGCAGCCCCTGAGAGACTGGAACACTGCTATCATATCCCACTTAGTGTTTCTTTAGTCTCTGTTAAGCCTGGATTCCCCAACGGGTGTTAAGGAAAACAAACTAAACAGAACGTGCAGCGAAGTCAGATAGGAAGACAGGTAAATGTGTGAGATAAGTTTTCTAGTTAACACGCAGTAAAAATACAGATACGCTTGTGCTATCAAGAATATAGTTTATTCCATTTAAGAATTATAGCATAGTCAAATAAACGGTCCATTAGTCATATATCAATTTCAGTCAAGTCTTGTTGTGGATACTCTATTTGCAAAGTCCATGTTGAATAGCCAATGTCAGTTCACTTACAATAAATCAGTCCAATCTTTTTACTATCTCTCCGTTGAGAAAAATCAACACTCCTTCTTCTCTCCCCTTTTCAGCAAGAACGCAGTCATCAATCCATTCAGTAATTAGAGATCAGTAGGCCAGAGAGAGCGAGCTGCAATGGCCTCGCTTCTAATATAGTGCTTTTACAACCACACCCTTAATTACATTCTTGCAGTTAAAGTTACACACACTTTAACTAAGAAACCATGATACCATATTTATTATTTTTACCCAAACCAGTTAGGGTAAACAATGTTATCCCTAACAGTCTCGACCGGCCATAACCAAATCCTGGAACTGTTCTTCATATGTTTTAGTCTCCAGGCCTTTAATCATCCGAGTTGCTTTTCTCTTCATTTCCCCCCCAAAAAAATCTCAACATCTTTTTGATCGGTCATGTTACGTCTCTTCCAAGATTTATGCGTCTGGGCTTTAGAGAGCTTTTATTCAATAATTTGGCTATATAATCCAGTGGACGGTTTCAACTTTTTTTACCACCGTTTGGTGGGCATGGCTTGGTGTGCACACTTTGCAGGTGCACACACACTTTGTGCGTGCACACATACCAAATGTGCATTTTGTGCAGGCGCAAGGACATTCTAACTTGCCTCCTGCAAGCCTGCACTTTCCCAGTCGCTTCCGCAGCTGCCGTGCGACATTCTGTTGTGCCGCGAAAAAAGCAGGGAATAAACGTGAGTATGGTAGCCAAGGCAGGTCGGTTGGCCCAACAGCAGCACCTCAGAGAGAACTGGTCCAGTCTCCGCTGATCTTTGGCGCTACCGGCTCAGCTGAACCGGGCTGAATCGGTAGAATACCGATTGGCCTTAAATGCAAACTACTCAATGCAAGAAGCCTCGTGAATAAAATACCTGAATTTTTCCTCCTACTAAATATGGCTAAATTCGACATTATATTTGTCTGTGAAACATGGCTCAATGCATCTCTCCCTGACTCCATTACCACAGTAAGGGACTATCATGTTTACCGATCAGACCGTGAAAATCGTCGAGGAGGTGGTGTTGCTATCTTCTATAAAAAGTCCTTACATCTAAAAAATATCCAAGTTACCCAGGAGCTTGCTCTTCCTGAGACCATCATCTGTGAACTATCCTTAAATATCACAATTCGATTCTTACTATGTTACAGAGCACCTGATTATGACATCGAACATGTAAACCAGCTAAATTCACTACTAACATGGGCTGCATCCTGCCCATACCCTTTTATCTTTCTTGGTGATTTCAATCTACCTCATATTGACTGGACCCTAAATGAATGTACAACTGAAATCATACACACAACCTTCTACAATGCTATTACAAATCTGGGACTGGAACAACTAGTAACCAACAACACTAGTCTAAACAACTGCCTCGATCTCATCTTCTGCAATAGTTTGAATTTAATTTATGGAATACAAACTAAAGAACCCTTTGCAGCAGTGACCACAATATGATTGACTTTTGTCTCAACATACGCCCACACAAAAATCACCACAATGATGTAATCCCCAATTGTAACTTCAAAAAGGCAACTATGATCTTATAGACAACGATCTCTCATCCCTTGATTGGCAATCTCTATTCACTGGATGCAATACTGTTGAAGACCATTACAACATATTTTTACTTGAAGTCAAAAGAGTCATCAAACTATATGTACCAACAACAACTCCCAAAACAAAACAAAAAGCATATTACCCATAACAATAAGGAAACTTCAATCCAAAAAGAGATCACTCTGGCGGAAAAACAAATCTGGTCACGTTGCCAATTTCAAAAGCCGATACAAAAATTTATGCCACCAGATAAAGACCGAATGCACCAATTATCACATTAAACAAGAGGAAAACCTTCTAAGCACCAATTCCACCCGTGCTTTTTACAATTTTGTAAACAGCAAACTAAAAGACTCAAGGTCCATCCCACCCTTGATAGGACCTGATGGTAAAGACTGCAACGACGACACCATTAAAGCCAACATCTTTAACACATTCTTCGCTCAGTATTTGTAAACAGCAATGGATCATGCCCAGTATTTCCTAGCCGTACCACAGATAACAACAATGATCTAATACATATCGATTTTACAGAAGACAATGTTGAAAAAGCACTACGCAATCTAAAACCATCTCTATCTATTGGACCGGATGGAATATGTGCCTACTTCTTAAAAAAGCTATCCACTGCCATAGCCAAACCTCTAAGCATAATCTTTGAAAAATCTTTCAGGACCAGCTCCTTGCCTAACCTATGGTCACAAGCCACAGTCATCCCCATCTTCAAAAGGGAGACCCAAGCCTAGTTGAAAATTACAGACCAATCTCCTTATGCTGCGTCACCTGTAAAGTCATGGAATCAATTATTAACCAATCCATCATCCTCCACTTAGAGACAAATAACCTACTCTCCAATAAACAATTTGGTTTCAGAAAAAAACTATCCTGTAATCTGCAACTCTTACACTGCAAAAACATATGGACGACACAACTCGACCAGGGCAAAGCAATAGACGCAATCTACATAGACTTCTGTAAAGCCTTTGATTCAGTGGTACACGACAAACTACTCCTAAAAATAAAATCCTATGGTATCTCTGGACAACTGAATAACTGGATAGAAGCATTCCTGTCAAACAGACAACAAATGGTCAAAATTGGGAGCGTCCTATCAAATTCTGTACCTGTCAATAGTGGTGTCCCCCAAGGCAGTGTTCTAGGACCAACTCTCTTCATACTCTACATAAATGACCTCTGTGATCATATTAAGAGCAATTGCGTTCTTTTCGCTGATGATGTAAAGCTGTTCAATACCACAGACAATACTGCTACCCTACAAAAAGATCTTGAATATGTATCAGAATGGTCAAACAAATGGCAACTTCAAATCTCAACAAATAAATGCTCTGTCTTACATATTGGCAAAAAAATCAGAAAATAAAATACAAGCTGAATAGTCAAGATCTTGTTGATGACCCAAGCTCTGTAAAGGACCTTGGAATACTCACCTCTAATGATCTAAGTGCTAGAGCCCACTGCAACTACATAGCCAAAAAGGCATTAAGAGTTGTTAACCTAATCCTACGTAGCTTTTTCTCTGGTAATATCACACTACTAACCAGAGCATACAAAACATTTGCTAGACCAATACTCGAATACAGTTCATCAGTCTGGAACCCACATTACGTATCTGATATTAGCACAATTGAGAAAGTCCAGAAATATTTCACAAGAAGAGTTCTCCACTCCTCTACTCGTTGTAGAATACCTTATGCCACCAGACTTGAAATTCTAGAACTAGAAAACCTTGAATTACGCCGTCTTCGGTCTGATGTAAGCATGGTATATAAAATCATACATTGCAATGTCCTACCTGTCAATGAATACTTCAGCTTCAACCATAACAACACAAGAGCACACAATAGATACAAACTCAAAGTTAACCGCACCAAACTTGATTGCAGGAAATACGACTTCAGCAATAGAGTGGTCAATGTCTGGAATACTCTACCCGACTCTGTAGTTTCTTCCCCAAACCCCAAAAACTTTAACCTTAGACTGTCTACTATTGACCTCACCCCTTTCCTAAGAGGTCTGTAGGGGGCGTGCATAAAGCGCACCAACGTGCCTACCGTCCCTGTCCTATTGTTTCTCTTATTCTTCTTTTATTTTTCTTATATGTACCCATTTCATGTATTCACAACTATATATACACTTATACTTATTATCTTGTAAACAATTGGCAAATCAAATAAATAAAATAAATAAAATACCACCACTGATATGATCACCCTATTCAGAGGATTCTTAGGAAAACCACCAGGGGCCTCCGCTGAGCATTTCTTCTTCGGCTCCAAAAAAGGAAGACAGCAATTTTCCTTCTCCTTTGATCGAAGAGTTTCTTTGTAGAATGTCTAAGAATGTATCGTTCAATTTCTCCGGGTCGTTTTTTTTCAGCTGTTGTAGAAGAGAGCAACATGACAGGCCTGTGGATTTATTTTCCAGTATAGAAAGTCCTCAACTTACAGCCATTCATTTAGTGACCAGTCGAAGTTACAACAGCACTGAAAAAAGTAATTTATGACCATTTTTGAATTGAATTGAATTCTTTATTGTAACTGTATAGATAGATAGATAGATAGATAGATAGATAGAGATATAGAGATATATAGAGATATAGATATGGATATGGATATGGATATGGATATATACAGTATACATACGAAATTCACATAACACCCAGAGACCAGACTCAACATGCACACACATATGACAATCCCTCAACACACCCCCACCAGCCAAAATTCCCCACCCCCTAAAAACACACAACCATCCACACAACAGACCAAGTAATACCATCCAACAGCTCATTGATGGTGGTCCTTAAGTTCATTAGTTATGTAATTAGAGCTCTGGGATTAAAAACTGTTCAGAAAATGTGAGGTCCAAATTTTAATTGCTCTGTATCTTCTGTCAGAAGGCAGCAGTTCACAAAGATTGTAAGCAGGATGGGAAGAGTCTCTGAGAATGTTGTGCAACTTCCTCAAACAGCGAGATGCAAAGATGTTGTCCAGGGCTGGTAGCTGGAGCCCAATGATATTCTGGGCAATTTTAATGATTCTCTGTAGACCCTGCAAGAATGCCGTATGTCAGGACACTCTCAATGGTGCTGCGGTAGTAGGACAGAAGTAGATGCTGAGATAGATTTATCTTCCTGAGCATTTTCAGGAAGTACAGCATCTTCTGTGCCTTCTTCACAAGCATGTTAGCATTCCTAGTCCATTAAGAGGTCCTCTAAGATATAAGTGCCCAGAAATCTTAAACTACCAACCCTCTCCACCTCCTCACCATTTATGTACAATGATAAATGTACATCTCTCTTCCTCCTGAAGTCAATTATAAGTTTAATTAAGTCAATTATAAATCATTGCAGCATCCTCATGGTCATGTGATCAAAATTCAGGTGCTTAGCAATTGATGGTTGCCATGTTTCAGGGTCGTGTGATTCCCCTTTTGTGACAAGCAAAGTCAAGGGGGAAGCCAGATTCACTTAATGACCATGTTTCTTACTTAACAGCTGCAATGATTCACTTAACAACTGTGGCCAGAAAGGTCATAAAATGGAACAAAGCTCACTTCACAAATGTTTCACTCAGCGACAGAAATTCTGGGCTCAATTGTGATCATAAGTCGAGGACTACCTGTCTAAGAATGCAAGGACACCCCATTCCATTTAGGAGAAACAAACAAACAAACAAAAAACCTATCACCTGATCACTGGAAAGTCCATTTTGAAAGCAAATTCTCTTCCATTAAAATCGCAGGAGGACTGAAAAAACATCCAAGCAATTTTGATTTAATTTTAAACTGCTCCCAGCATTCATAAGCAAATTTCAACAGGGGCCAGAGATGAGAGCTATGACATTTTTTTTTTTCTTAAACATTGGTTTTCTTGTTCCTCAATACTGCACGAGTCGAAAAGAGGGCTGTGAAAATATTTACAGACCCCTCACATCCTGGACATAAACTGTTTCAACTCCTTCCCTCAAAACGACACTATAGAGCACTGCACACCAGAACAACTAGACACAAGGACAGTTTTTCCCCGAATGCCATCACTCTGCTAAACAAATACTTCCCTCAACATTGTCCAACTATTTACAAAGTTTGTGTTACTATTAATCCTCCCATCCTTTCTTTCACCCATCTCCTCCCACTTGTGACTGTATGGCTGTGACTTTGTCGCTTGTATCCTTATGATTTATATTGACTGTTTCCAAGTATGATTTGATTGCTTATTGCACCCTATGACTATTATTAAGTGTTGTACCTTATACTTCTTGACTCTTGATGATTGTATCTTTTCTTTTATGTATACTGAGAGCACTTGGCCAATAAAGCATTCTGTTCTATTCTATTCAAAGCAAATTTGTTTATTTATATTTTCTACTAGCTTGATACCCGTGCTTCACTATGAAACTATGTGATTGGGCTTAGTTTTTGGGAAGGAAAATTAGGGGAAAAATTCTGCCTCTGCCTACCAGCATCCATCAGTATTCATCTGGCTAGCATCCTGCCAGTGTGTGAGAGAGTTGAGGGCTGTCTGGAAACTGAAGCAGTATTTGCTGTGTGAACAAGAAGGGGACAGCAAGGATCCTGGGCATGGCTTAGCTCAACTGTCATGTATTAAGGCTGCTTGGTGCTCTGAAACTAAAACTGAAACTGAAATGCCTCTTGTTATGTTTGAGGCATGGGTTTAATGAACGGAGACCAGACTGTAAACCGTGAACTTCAGCTCTTTATTCACAAGCATAACAGAGACAAAAAAAAAACCCGGCTAGCAGTCACTCTTTTATAGAGTAAGCTGCTATCCGGATAACCAATGGATAGCGTTATAGCGTTTGAATCTTGGCGCGGCCCGCCAACAGCCAATCAGATTGCTCGGAATGAACCAATCATAACTTGCCATTATATGGGCCAATAGGAAGTGCAGGATTACGATCCTGCTATGCAAATGAATCTTTATTAAATACATTTCTTTAGTTCACAACACCCCTCCCCCTGGGTTCCGTTTGACGGCCGTGGTGACATAATCACGCAGGTATGCAGGTCGTTTACCTGCCTATTTGATTTTCGCTGTTCCACCGGTTTTTGTTTAAAGTTTGGTTCCGGTGGAACGCAAGGCTGCCTTCGCACGGGGTTGATTCTGCGGTGCTGTTTTCGATACTATCAGGGTCCCTTAAGTCCACTCCTGGATTGGGCGGGCATGTTTCCACTACGGTGTTCCTCTGCGGGGAGGATGCCCCCGATCCCGGACCTTCTTCAGGTGGCGCGAGTATTCGGTTTAGCGGCCGTCTGTCCTCGATTATGTCATCGTCTATACGGCCTTCGTCCCTCTCGGTATTCCCTCCCCCTTGATTTTGGAAGTCCGGGGGGTCACGGATATTGGGTTGTAAACGAGATCGAAGTTGATCTATGTGGCGTTTCCATATCTTGCCGTCTGTCGTTTTAAGGCGGTAAGATCTAGGGCCAGTGAGGTAGACTACGGTGGCTGGGACCCACAACGGTTCGCCGGAAAGGTTTTTGGCATAGACCAAGTCGCCTACCTTGAATTGGCGATACGTTCCGCTGGATCCACAAGGTTTCTCTGGCGAATAAGACGGGTGTAATCGGTCGAGGTGGGAGCGAAGCTTCCGCCCCATTAAAAGTTCGGCTGGAGTCTTGTTGGTGACACTGTGGGGGGGTAATGTGCTGTAGTAAGAGTATTTTGTTCAATCTAGTGTCGATGTCCCCAGGATCCATTTTTTGTAGTGTCTTTTTAACGAATTGGACCATCCGTTCCGCCCTACCGTTTGCCGCAGGGTGAGCCGGCGAAGTTAAGGCATGGCGGATGCCCCGGTCCGCCAGGTATTGTTCGAAGGTGAGGGCCGTGAACTGGGGTCCGTTGTCGGAAACTAGAACGTCCGGGAAACCGTGTGTTGCAAATAATCTATCTAGTTTTTTAATAACGGAGTCAGTAGTCGTGCTTTTCATCTTGTGGATTTCGAGCCAGTTGGAGTAAGCATCCACGGTTAGAAGAAAGGTGTGTCCTTTAGTGGGTCCCGCGAAATCAATGTGAATGCGGGACCACGGGCCTCGAGGAGTTTCCCATTCGGTGGAAATTGCTCTCGGTGGGGCGTTGCTGACCTCTTGGCAGTTTCTACACGTGGTTACCCAGGCTTCAATTTGTTTATCGATGCCTGGCCACCAGGCGTAGCTTCGAGCGAGAGCCTTCATGCTGACGATGCCTGGATGTCCTTCATGCAGGGTTTGCAACACGAGTCGCTGTAGTCTCTCTGGCATGACGACTCTATCTCCTCATAGGATGCAGCCCTCCTGGGAAAATAGTTCCGTTTGCCGGTGTTTGAACGGCGCAAAAGTGGCGGGGGTTTCTTCAACTGGCCACCCGCGTTCGACCCAACTGAGAACTTTTGCGAGGATATAGTCTCGTTTTGTGCCAGCAGCGATATCTCTTGCCGTTAGTGGCGGTGAGTTGAGGGTTTCAATTTGCAGCGTAGTGAGGGTTGGAGCTGGGACGCTGACGGTTCCCGGAAGTGGGGAACGGCTCAAAGCGTCAGCGTGGGGAATGGCTTTCCCTGGGCGATGCTGCAGTACGTAGTTGTAGGCTGCTAGGAATTCTGACCAGCGAGTCATTCTAGGCGATAATATATGCGGGGTTGGTTTATCACCTGCTAAAATGCCAAGTAAAGGCTTGTGGTCTGTAATTAGAGTAAAAGGCCGCCCGTAAACATATTCGTGGAATCGCTTCACGGCCGATACAATAGCAAGAGCCTCTTTGTCAAGTTGGCTATAGTTCCGTTCAGCCTTCGATAATGTCCGCGAAAAGTACGCACATGGGAGCTTCATGCCCGTTTGGTAACACGTGACTCAAAAATGGCTCCAACCCCAAATGGTGATGCGTCACATGTAATATTTAATGGCAAAGTCTCGTTGTACTGCATTAGAACAGCATCGGATGTTAATAAGTCTTTCACTTTTTGAAAAGAGCGTTCTTCTCAATGTCCCCAGACCCAGGTGGCTTTCTTGTTGAGAAGTCTATGTAGGGGCTCAGCTACGGTCGCCTTCTGGGACAAGAAGATGTTGTAAAAGTTAATGAGTCCCAGGAAAGCCTGGAGATCAGTCTTATTTTTAGGTCTTGGGGCGTTCTTGATTGCCCTGAGTTTGTTTTCAGTAGGGTGAATACCTTTTTTATCGAGGAGGTATCCGAGAAACTCTACCCTTTCAGTGCATAGTTGACATTTATTTTTTTTAACCTTGAGACCGGCATCCTTAAATCTATGTAAAACCAATCTGAGACGCCTTTCAAGCTCTTCTCTATTTGGGGCAGCAATTAAAACGTCATCGAAGTACGGTACAACCCCTTTTATTCCCTGTAAAAGTCTCTCCATTAGACTCTGAAATATCCCGGGGGCTACACTCACTCAGAACTGGAGTCTGTTGCATTTAAAGGCACCTCGGTGTGTAACGATAGTCTGTGCCTCTGCGGTTTCCGCATCAACGGGTAGTTGTTGATACGCTTGCGCTAAGTCCAACTTTGCGAAGATCTTCCCGCTGCCCAGGGAGTGGAGAAGATGTTGAACCACCGGCACCGGATAAGTGCTCTGTTGGAGTCCGTGGTTCAGGGTGGCGCGGTAGTCTCCACAAATTCTAATCGACCCATCCGGTTTGATGGGGGTTATGATTGGGGTTTCCCAACGGGCATGGTCAATAGGCTCCAACACCCCTTGGGCTATTAACTTATCAAGTTGCTCGTCAATCTTGGGTTTAAGGCGAACGGCACCCGGCGAGGCTTAAGGCAGATAGGGCTACTTCTGGATTGAGGCTAAAGGATATAGGGGTCCCCTTGTACTTGCCTAAGTTGTCCGAAAACACGTCGTGAGAATTCCTGGACGATGCTCTCTTCCCAATCGTCGCTTCCGGCCCGGTGAATGCCGGCCACCTCGATCCCAGTGGGGCGAACCATTGTAGACTTAGTAAACTGGGCGGTCACCATCGACGACAGTTAATGGGAGTGACACGGCACAATTTTTAAAAGATACTTGGACTTGACTCACTCCGACGACTGGGATCATGTTCCCTTGGTAATCTCTGAGGATGATTTTCTGTGTCCTGAGGTCTTGACGACGGATGGCAGGAATCAGCTGTTTAAGGGTCTTCCAGGAAACCATCGAGAGGGACGATCCAGAGTCGACTTCCATCAGGCAAGGTCGGTTCTCGATGGCAACTTTCACTCGGATCTTTTGTTTGTCTAATGACGAAGCGTGGCCGATAATAATAGTCTGGTGTGCCTCTTCTCGTCTTGCTGGAAGAGCAGATGTTTTGCTGCTGTAGGCATGGTTGTTCCATTGGTTATTCAAACGATCCCGATTTGCAGGGAGGTTCCCTGTGGTTTGGCGGAGGTTGTTCTCCTTTCTGTTCATGTTGGATTCCCTCTTACTTCTGCAGACCCATGCGATGTGGCCTCTCTTCCCACAGGAATGGCAGATTGCGTTGAGGAATTTGCAACCGGATCGCGGGGGGGTTCCCCCCACAACCCGCACATGGGCGCTGAAATTTTAGAGGTTGTTGATCTCGTTCGGCCCGAAGTCTGTTAACCTCTTCTTCATCACTCTCGGACTGGGACTCGAGGTCCTCATGGTGCGCTGTTGCTGAGTGTCTTCCTAGTTGAGGCGAGGCTTCACGGGCGAATTGACGGAGCAGTGCGTTGGTGCAGCGCATTCGAGCGGCCGACTTCTTGGTTGCCTCTGCTGCAATGGCATCTGCAAGACCGATGTCCCCCTTTGCCATGATCTTGCTCTGTACTGTGTGGTCATCTAATCCCAGAACTATGTGGTCTCGCATAGCTTCTTCTAGGTCTGAAAAACCACAGAGGCCTCCCAGGTTTCTAAGGTCAGCGATGAAGTCTGCAATACTTTCACCCTTCCGCTGATCCCGTTGATAAAATTTGTGTTTCCGGACCAACGTTGGTACGGCGGGGGCATAGTGAGCCCGTAGGATAGGTTCGAGGTTGTCCCAATCCATTGATTTCACCTCAGCCGGTTTCGCGAGCACTTTCGCCATCTTAAAAACGGCCGGTCCACAATGGGTCAAGAACACCGTCCGCTTCTTTCCGGGTGTAGCGTCTTTCAAATTGTTGGTTTCTAGAAACATTTGAAACCGATCCATATATGACTCCCAGTCTTCCTTTTCCGGGTCAAAAGGAGCGGGTGGTATAGCGCCACCTGACACCCTGCCGATGTAGATGCGCTCTCAGCCACGTGCTTCGGTTGGTGCTCTGTAGGGTTTAGTCAGCTCTTTTGTCTCCGCATCCCACCTTCGTCGCCAGTGTTATGTTTGAGGCATGGGTTTAATGAACGGAGACCAGACTGTAAACCGTGAACTTCAGCTCTTTATTCACAAGCATAACAGAGACAAAAAAAATCCGGCTAGCAGTCACTCTTTTATAGCGTAAGCTGCTATCCGGATAACCAATGGATAGCATTATAGCGTTTGAATCTTGGCGCGACCCGGAATGAACCAATCATAACTTGCCATTATATGGGCCAATAGGAAGTGCAGGATTACGATCCTGCTATGCAAATGAATCTTTATTAAATACATTTCTTTAGTTCACAACACCTCTACTCTGATTGTATTTTGCATTTGGAACAGATTTATTTTCAGGTGGGGAGGGGGAGTAGAACTCCTTAGCATCAGAGCGTGTTAATAATAATATAGGAAATACAAATGCTCTGATGGTCATTTCGAAAAATCCTTTCTTAGTGAGCACCTAGAAGCCAAGAGGAACGTACGTGCCAAATTTTAAAAAAAGAAGAAGCATAAGCTGTGCTGGAAAGGGGAAAAAAAAGAGGCTTGATTAATAATTAAACTTCCTGTAGCCGATCCACATATCATCCTGTCCGGCACCTGTGGGAACAAGCAGGCCTTTAAGGATGTGTTAAAGGGAAGTGTGGTCAGGCCATCTGGACCTCGGTGGGTGTTCACACTGCAAAGAGCAAGCATGGCAAGAGAGAAGGCATCACTCGAGGGTACCATAAGCATTGCTTAATAAATGGGCTCTGAAACCTGCTCTGTTAGGCCAGCAGAAATAATGGGAATAAAACAGGGGGCCGGATTAGAAAAAAAAAGTAAAGGATGTGTCTGTTTCTAAAACGGGAGGAAGAAACATCCCTCCATAATATACCCTAGGCAGGGGAGGGCTTTAAAAAATTTAGCAAAGGGTTCTCTGCCTGGTTGCTGAGAGGGCGTGGCCTAGTCGGCCTCCTGCACCGTGGCAGGGTGGGGGGGCATTTTTGCCATCCCTGGGTTCCAGAGACTTTCCTGAAGCCTCTGGGAGGGCGAAAATGGCCTCCTCATGCTCCGGAGGCTCTCTGGAAGCCAGAAACAGGCCTATTTCTTGCGTTTCTGAACTTCCAGTGGGTAAAATGAGGACCCAGATTGTTGGGGGAAATATGCTGACTCTATAAACCACTTAGAGAGCTCTGTAAAGTATTATGAAGTGGTATATAAGTCTAAATGCTATTGCCTTCTTTATTTCTCACTCCCTCCCTCCCTCCCTCCCTCCCTTCCTTCTGGTGGTACAGTGGTTAGAATGCAGTATTGCAGGCCAACTCTGCTCACTGCCACGAGTTTGATCCTGACCGATTCAAGGTTGACTCAGCCTTCCATCCTTCTGAGGTGGGTAAAATGAGGACCCAGATTGTTGAAGGCAATAGGCTGACTCTGTAAATAGCTTAGAGAGGGCTGTAAAAGCACTGTGAAGCAGTATAGAAGTCTAAGTGCTACTGCTGTTCACATGATCAATGGGGATGCTGCAAACATCATAAGTGTGAAAAATGGGCATAAGTCACTTTTTCAGCGATGTTGTAACTTCAAATGGTTACTTAAACAAATGTCTGTAAGCCGTGAACTACCTGTATACCTTTCTGATGCTGCTAATGTTGAAAACTTTGTTCAGGCTTTCTTTTTGCACATTGTCCAGCCATTTGCTGAATTATATGGACAGCAATTTATTAAAAAACCCTGATAGACACCAATTAAAGAATTTAAAATTCATAAACTGCAGGACCTGTTTCTTTGAGATATTGGAGCATTTCTCTTTGGGTCTCAATCTTTTTTCTTTCCTAGGCAAATCCAACAAGACAAGTATCATTTGTTTTCTGGGTAGAACAGGCTATATCACATTTTTCTGGAATAAGAGCTGGTTGTCTCTGACCAGCATACTAAGAGTGTCAGTCTGAAAAAAAAACAAAAACCAGGCTGGATCAGGATAAAGGTAGCCATAAATTTACCTTAAGTTTAAATGTATTGAAGAAAGAAAAACTTTCTTTGAGTTCAGTTTACATGATTTTCTGGTTGTATTTGCCTAACATATTTAATTGGCTCAATGAAAGACCAAGAAATAACATCTGTACAGCTGGAGAAGATCTTTTAATTTTAATCTTGGTTAGTTCTTTTTTATGCATATCTGGAGGAAGAATTGTGATATGCAAATATGCAAAGTTTATTGTTCAATGTAGCATGAAGAAAGAAAGAGAGAGAGAGAGGGGGGGAAAGAAAGAAAGAGAAAAGAAAGAGAGAGAGAGAAAAGGAAGGAAGACAGAAAGACAGAAAAAAGAGAAAGATAGAAAGATAGAAAAATAAAAAGAAAGAAAGGGAAAGAAAGAAAGAAAGAAAGAAAGAAAGAAAGAAAGAAAGAAAGAAAGAAAGAAAGAAAGAAAGAAACACGAAAAGAAAGAAAGAAAGAAAGAAAGAAAGAAAGAAAGAAAGAAAGAAAGAAAGAAAGAAAGAAAGAGATAGAAAAATAAAAAGAAAGAAAAGGAAAGAAAGAAAGAAAGAAAAAAAGAAAGAAAGAAAGAAAGAAAGAAAGAAAGAAAGAAAGAAAGAAAGAAAGAAAGAAAGAAAGAGAAAGAAAGGAAAAGAAAGAAAGAACGAAACACAGAAAGAAAGAAGATAGAAAGACAAAAAGAAAGAGGGAAAGAAGAAAGAAAGAGAGAGAGACAGAAAGATAGAAACACAGAAAGAAAGAAAGAAAGAAAGAAAGAAAGAAAGAAAGAAAGAAAGAAAGAAAGAAAGAAAGAAAGAAAGAAAGAAAGAAAGAAAGAAAGAAAGAAAGAGAAAAGGTGAAGGGAGGGAAGGAAGGAGGGGGAGAGGAAGGAAGGAAGGAAAGAAGGAATGGAGGGTTAGGATGAAGACTCCTCTAGCCATGATTCCCACATGCTCTTTGAACAGGAGTCATGAGTCTAGAAGAACCCCAAACCCTGTGGCGCCCACAAAAGAATGTCAATGGACTGGACTTTTCACTCTCTATCTATCCTGACTAGGACCAGTCTTGGACAAAGAAGCCGAACCAGTCCAAGATTGTGCCTTCCAACCCCAAAAACCTCAGTTTTCCCCCAGGAATACCCTGGCCAGTAGCATTGAAGGTTTGGAGTCCAGGAGAGCAAGGATGGAGGCAGTACCCAAATCCTCACATTCCAGATGGTCTCGTGATACATTAAGTAACTTAGTAAGACTATCGTTCTTCCCAACTTTTCAACCATGTGTCAGCTTGGATGCCGTTTTTCTTTGAGGGTCCTGGGCTGCCACATTCGGTGCCTGGGAATTTGGGAGGGGGACTTCAAGGAGCGGTGGGAGATTAGTCACAACAACATTCCTTTCTCAGAAAGTCAAGGACATGTTAACCTGAACCTGGAGGGGAGTGTGCCTGGGGATAGTCTCCAGTGAATGAAGTAACAATTGGACCATGTGATGGACTATTAGATGCAGGGGTTGGATTTTGGATTCTCTTTGGGCTAGGGAAAACCCGGGACTCTCAGATTTGGGTTTCCCCCAGATGTGCCAATATGACATTTCTAATCAAATGGATCTTTGAGAAGATGACAGTCTCGGAGTCTTTTAATTTGGAGGTTGTTACTTGGAAAGCTATGGTTCCGAGATCTTTTGATCAGGGATGGGATTCAAAGAAAATTACCACTGGTTCTGTGGATGTACTGCCTCCTTCTTGGTGGATGTGGTGGGTGTGGCTTGGTAGGCCTGGCTGGGGAAGGATACTGTAAGTGTCCATTCCCACCCCACTCCTGGGGGAAGGATACGGCAAAATCCCATTCCCTCCCCACCCCACTAACATGCTTTCCAGCTCCGTTGTCCTGTGCAGGGCAACCAAAGAAGACCCAGCCGATCAGCTGGGACTCGGGAGGCAGAGAATAGATTGGGGGTTGGGCCAGTGAGAGGTGACATTGGCCGGTTCTCTGAACTACTCAAAATTTCTGCTACCGTTTCTCCAGAACTGGTCAGAATCTGCTGAATATTACCTCTGCTTTTGGTCCTTCTCCGTGTGGACAATATATCACGTGCCGGCTTTCTGCTGATTTTGTTGTTGTTGTTTGGTTTATAGCTCTGAGCACACTTCCATCCCCAGTAAGAGATTTGTTGAATCAATCAAAGCGAAGCAGGTCGGAGAACAGCTAGCGTGTGTGGGCAAACAGCAAGCTTAAAATGCAGGGATTGCAACAGCCAGGAGATAAAACGAGACACTCCAGAGTGGCGGAGGAAATTTATTATATGCCACGCACAGATCAAAACTTAATGCAGACAATTGACAAATATTTGATATCCAACCGGTTCACAAATAGAACAAGATTCTGGCTGTGTGCAGTGCTTGAAAATTTGCCAGCTTCATTAAGTTAAGATTGAATGCTAATCAGCGGTGTTTTTAGTACAGGCAATCCTTGACTTACAACGGTTCATCTAAGGACCATTGGAACTTACGATGGAACCCCCCAAAAGGGGGCAAAACTCACTTAACAAATGTCTCACTTAGCAACATAAATTTTGGTCGCAATTGTGGTCGCAAGTCAAGGACCACCTGTCGTGTGGACTGCTATACAGTTGCTTGAATTTCAATGCAACTTTTCCCCCCTCTTTGACAAAACATTAGCCAACACAAACTCTGCAACTGGGAGATAAGCGGAACACTTAAGCTTGGCCACACTCTGGGTTGTTGGGGTAAGATATTGTAATTGAGAGAGCCAGTTTCCTCTACGTGGTTAAGGCAGCAATGCAAGAAAACAGGAGACCGTGAGTTCCAGTCATGCGTTATGCATGAAAGCCTTCTGTTACTTTAGTTCAATCACCTGGAGACTGTGACTTCTACTCCCACCTTAATCAGGAAATCCAGCTGAGTGACTTTGACCAATCAACAGGAGATTGGGAGTAATAAACCTATCTTAGATATGAAAGCTGTCTGGGTGACTTTGGGCCAATCACCAGGAGACGATGAGTTCTAGTCTCACCTTAGGCATAAGAGCTAGTTGGGTGACCTTGGGCCAATCACCAAGAGATGGTGAGTTCTAGTCCTGCCTTAGGTATGAAAGCTGACTGGGACATGACTTTGGGCCAATCACCAGGAGACGATGAGTTCTAGTCTCACCTTAGGCATAAGAGCTAGCTGGGTGACTTTGGGCCAATCACCAAGCGACAGTGAGTTCTAGTCCTGCCTTAGGTATGAAAGCTGACTGGGACACGACTTTGGGCCAATCACCAAGAGACAGTGAGTTCTAATCTCACCTCAGGCATAAGAGCTAGCTGGGTGACTTTGGGCCAATCACCAAGCGACAATGAGTTCTAGTCCTGCCTTAGATATGAAAGCTGACTGGGACACGACTTTGGGTCAATCACCAAGAGACAGTGAGTTCTAATCTCACCTTAGGCATGAAAGCTAGCTGGGAGACTTTGGGCCAATCACCAAGCGACAGTGAGTTCTAGTCCTGCCTTAGGTATGAAAGCTGACTGGGACACGACTTTTGGCCAATCACCAAGAGACAGTGAGTTCTAGTCCTGCCTTAGATATGAAAGCTGACTGGGACACGACTTTGGGTCAATCACCAAGAGACAGTGAGTTCTAGTCCTGCCTTAGATATGAAAGCTGACTGGGACACGACTTTGGGTCAATCACCAAGAGACAGTGAGTTCTAATCTCACCTTAGGCATGAAAGCTAGCTGGGTGACTTTGGGCCAATCACCAAGAGATGGTGAGTTCTAATCTCACCTTAGGCATGAAAGCTAGCTGGGTGACTTTGGGCCAATCACCAGGAGGTGGTGAGTTCTCTAGTGTCATCTTAGGTATGAAAGCCAGCTGGGTGACTTTAATCCAATCCTTCTCTCTCACCCCAACCCACCTCACAGAATGGTTGTTGTCAGTAAATAGGAAGAGGAAGATGTGCTCTATATGTCTGCACCTTGAGTAATTTGTAAAAATAAAAAGGCGGTATCTAAATACAGCAATAAATAGTCCACACTTGTGAAAGTCTATGTTGGTCTATGATCATTACAAATGCTTAATTTGGTTATGAAAATCTATTCAAAGATCGGTCCCATGGGACAGACTCCAAAATCAAGAATTAAAACTGAAGCTCTGATTTTTGTCCTACCCATATTGGTTTTTGCTCTTCTAATAGCTACAAAAGCTGGAAATGCTTCTCCCCTCCCATCCTCCCATATCATTATGCATTATTAAAAAGCATTACATGAAATGAAAAGCATAATTAACCTACATAGTTTAACCTTTGGTTTCACTGACTTTGCAAACATGTCTGGTTCCCCCCCCCCCAACGCTTTTGACTCTGAAATAATACAATAAGTGTGGGCTCAACTTTCATGATCAGGTGCAGGCAGGACCACAACCATGCCGAGAAAAAAAAACAAAAAACAGACAAAGTTGTGAGTTGGTCTGATTAACCAGTTTTTATACGTTTCTTTCCTCCCTTTCCTGAGTCATTAAATGTTCTTGTTGGGTCAAATAGTCCTAATTCGAAGGCTAGCTGCGTAATTCCAAAAAAGAAAAAAAGAAAGAAAGAACAGTTGCAATTGATATCAAAGTATTTATTTCAGTCTTAAACTAATTGCTTCATATAAAATGTCGATGGAGATTCTCAGTCATCATGGCTGACCCAAACATGCTTTTTTTCAAGAGGCAACTGAACTTCCTTGGGTTTTTTTTTTTGAAGACGTTTTGCTTCTCATCCAAGAAGCTTCTTCAACTCTGACCGGGTTGGTGGGGAAGGGAAGGATTTATACTCCTTGCAGAGAGCTGGTCGTTTGCATCCTTTTAGAGAGGCGTTGAGGCCACTTCAGGGATGGGCTGCTGGGGGTTTTCAGGAGTTCGGGAGAGCCCCTAGCTAAGTTCCTGTGCAGTTCGGAGAACCCCCAAATCCTACTCCTGGCTGGCCCCGCCCAACCCTCCTCTCCCCTCCCAGAAGTCCCCACATGGCCCGTTTTGGATGTAGGTAAGTGCAGGGCGTGAATGGAGGCTCAGAGAAGGTGAAAAATGGGCCTCCTGCAAGGCCAGAAATGGGCCATGAGAGGCTCCAGAGCCCAGGGAGGGCAAAAACACTCCCCTTCCCCAATATGGTGCAGGAGGCCAACTAGACCAAGCCCACCATGACCACACCCACTCAGCAACCGGGCAGAGAACCCATTGCTAACATTTTTGAAGCCCACCCCTGGGCCACTTGATGGTTTATCTCTGTCCTCAGGGTCACCTGAGTGATACAAATGAGTGTGGAGCCTTCTTGGAACTGTTGAAAGGACTGTGTTGTAAACAGGAGATACGGGATACCGTATCTATTGAGGGAGGGTTGTTCAGTTTTGACCCAAATGGCCTCTTTGACCCCTCTCTCAAGCCAGCAGTCCTCTCTGCCTTCTTAATATTCTCTCTCTTTCTCTCCCTGCTTAAGTCTCTCTCTGCTTAATATTAAGATCTCCAGTACTTGCTTCTTGGTCACCTTTGCCGTCCAAGGAATACACAGGACCCTTCTCCTGTACCACAGCTCAAACAAGTCAATTTTCTTCTTGTCTTGATTTCTTAAGGTCCAGGTTTCCCAAACATAGGTAGCTATGAGGAACATGGTAGAGTGAACTAAACTACACTCACTTCCAGGCTAATGTACAAATATAGATTGCGGGAAACCAGGCTTAATAGCAGTAACTGTGAGAGGAATCAATTAAAAATGAGCTAGCAATGTGCAGCAGCAGCCAAAAAAGCCAATACAATCCTAAGTTGCATTAACAGAGGGATACAATTAAGATCAAGTGAGGTACTAATATCACTCTACAAAGCCTTAGTAAGACCATACCCAGAGTACTGCATCCAGTTTTGGTCACCACGATGTAAAAAAAGATGTTGAGACTCTAGAAAGAGTGCAGAGAAGAGCGACCAGGATGATTAGGGGACTGGAGGCTAAAACATATGAAGAACGCTTTCAGGAAGTGGGCCTGGCTAGTCTAGTAAAGAGAAGGACCAGGGGAGACATGATAGCAGTCATCCAATATTTGTGGTGCTGCCACAGAGAGTAAGAGATCAAACTATTTTGCAAAGCACCTGAAGGCCAGACAAGGAATAATGGATGGAAACTGATCAAGGAGACATTCAACCTGGAATAAGGAGAAATGTTCTGACAGTGAGAACAATCAACCCATGGAACAGCTTTGCCCTCGGAAGTTGTGGGAGCTCCATCAGTGGAGGTTTCAAAACAGAGACTGGACTGCCATCTGTCAGAAATGATGTAGGGTCTCCTGCTCGGGTGTTTGTGTGGGGGGTTGGACGAGATGACCTACAAGGTCCCTTCCAACTCTGTGATTCTCTTATTCTGATGTCCTTCTGTTTCCATATTCAGTTCCTCTTTGTGTGTCCCATTACAACCCAACCCATAAGTGTCTACTCCAAACCCAAAGCTGGCTTCTTTCTAGCCGGAGCTAATAATTATGCTTTCTAAACCTTCATACCATCCAAGTTGGAATGCAATATTTTTGTCCTTCATTCTGAACTCCAAGCTTTCCCAGTATTTTGTCTACTAATTCTCATTTTTCTCTCTCTCCTCCCCCCACCTTTTTTTTTCCACAGTAAAACTGTGAGCTAAATTCCTTAGAATAGAGACATCAAGACATGGAACAGGCAGTACCAAGTAAAACTGCTGGAATGGATAGATCATCCCCAGTAGCATCATGCATGCTGAGCCATGTAGGGCATTTTAAATTAAAGCCAGCATCTTGAATTGAGCTCACAAAGCTTTTTGGCAATGGATGCATCCATCAAGTGATAAGTTTAATTCTACTAATTCTTTTCCTCCCTATCAGCCAGATGGGCTGCTGCGTTTGGTACCAATTGGCCTTCTGAGTTGTTTTCAAAAGCAACTCCCGGTTAACAGCCAGAAAATCAGATTATGAGGAAGTCAGGCATCAACCAATCTCATTCTTGTATTATTATTGAGATGTGCAGCATTTATTTATTTATATCCCACATTTATCCCTTATACAAATAACTCGAGGCGGTGAACATATCCCTGCTCCTGACAGAGAGAAGAATTAATCAAGGACATAGCTTGCCTCTTGCAGTTGTGGGGGCTTCATCATTAGAGGTTTTCCAAAATGGACTGAACTGTGGGAGTTCAATAACCAGTCATTTCAGTGTGCAAAGATCTCTGACCACATACATGGTGTTTATTATTTTTATACTATTTTTACAAGCAAAGAAGAATAACATAGATACAGTATTTGGATTGGAGAATAGATCCCACATGGGTGAACCCCCCCCCCAACCATATTGGTACAACCTCCAAACCAATCCTTAATACTAGTGGTGATGTTAGTAAAATGACATCACCTATAAGTCCGGGACGTTCCACCTTCACCAAGATAGGGAATGAGATCATGCAATAACAAAGAGGCCCCTATAAGCACCAGACACTGCAGTTTGCTGCTAGCATCTAGCGCCATCTATAAGATCTCAGTAGCTACTACACTGGACAATCTTGCGACCAGGTTTCCTGCGTTGAACAGGGGGTTGGACTAGAAGACCTCTGAGGTCTCTTCCAGCCTTATGATTTTACTCAATCAATCAGAACAGAGCTGAAGGGACCATAGAGATCTTCTAGTCCAGCCCCCTACTCAAGCAGGAACCCTGTATCCTTCCAGACAAATGATTGTCCAGTCTCTTCTTAAAAACCACCAGTGATGGAACACCTACAACATATGAAGCTGTTCCACTGGCTGATTGTCCTCCCTGTTAGTAAGTTTCTCCTTTTAATTCCAGGTTTCTTCTCTCATTGGTCAGTTTCCAAACCAATGTGTCTCATCTTGCCTTCTGGTTTTTGGGGAAATAAGTTGACACCCTCTTTTTTGTGGCAGCCCCTTAGACAGGGGTGGGCTGCTGGGGGTTGGCAGGGGTTTGGGAGAGCCCCTAGCTAAGATTCTGCGCAGTTCAGAGAACCCCCAAATCCCACCCCTGGATGGTCCCTCCCACCCTGCCCTTCCCCTCCGAGGAGTCCCAACGTGGCCCGTTTTGGATGCAGGTAAGTGCAGGGCAAATGTGGAGGCTTGGGGAAGGTGAAAAATGGGCCTCCCGGAAGTTATGGAAGGCTGGAAATAAGCCTGTTTCTGGCATCCAGAGAGCCTCCGGAACCCGGGGAGGCCATTTTTGCCCTCCCGAAGGTTCACAGAAAGCCCCTGGAGGCTGAGGAGTGCAAAAACGCCCTGCCCCACCGTGGTGCAGGTGGCCGACTAGGCCACACCCACTATGGCCACGCCCACCCAGCAATTGGGCAGGAGAACCCATTGCTAAAATTTTTGAAGCCCACCCCTTCCCTTAGATCAGAGGTCTCATTCTCGCAGCCCGCGGGCCAATTGCATTTTCTTTGTTGCTCTTCTCTGCACTCTTTCCAGAATCTTAACACTTTTTTTTATATATTGTGGTGATCAAAACTGGATGCAGAATTCCAACTGTATGATCTTACTAAGGCTTTGTAAAGCGGTATTAATACTTCATGTGATCTTGATTCTATTCCTCTATTAATGTAATAATTCTGTTAGTGCAGAGTTTTTTAAAAAATACAAAATGCATTCCATAACGCAATAAAATATGCTTAATTCTACTTGTGCAGTTTTTTCAAGGAAAAGAAATCAAGAAAGCCCAGTTGCCTCTTGAAAAAGCACTTTTGGGTCAGTGATGACCTGGATAATTGAGAATCTCCACAGACACCCACAGAAAGTGAGGGGAGCCAAATGTCAATTCGCAAAGCATCCCTGAACTGCTCTCGAGTTGCCATGGGAAAGGGAGATGGGAGAGCAAACTATCAAAACCCTGACATCAGGGTTGGAGTTCTACGGGTTCGCCTGGGTTCACGTGGACCTGTAGCTAATGTTATGGCTTGTTTGACGAACCACCAAATCCCACCCCTGGCTGGCCCCTCCCACCCCACCCCTCCTACCCTGCCCCTCCCATTTTTGATAAGAGGTAAGTGCAGGGCCCATGCAGAGGCTTGGGGAGGGGGAAATAACGGGCCTTCCGGAAGTTCTGGAAATCCAGAAACGGGCCCATTTATGGCCTCTAAAGAGCCTCCGGAGCCCAGGGGAGGCAGTGTTCACCCTCCCAGCGCAGTGGTAGGATTTTTTTTACTACCAGTTCTGTGGGCGTGGCTTGGCGGGCGTGGCAGGGGAAGGTTACTGCAAAATCCCCATTCCTCCCCTCCCCACCCCACTAACCTGCTTTCCAGCTCCGTTCTCCTATGCAGGGCAACAAAAGAAGACCCAGCCAATCAGCTGGGACTTGAGAGGCGGAGAAGAGATGGGGGGCGGGTTCAGTAAGAGGTGGTATTTGCCAGTTCTCTCAGCTTCTCAAAATTTCCGCTACCAGTTCTCCAGAACTGGTCAGGACTCTGTCCCAGAGGCTCCGGGAAAGTATCCGGACCCTGGGAAAGGTGAAAACGTGCCCCCCACCCCTCACCGTAGTGCAGGAGGCCAACTAGGCTACGCCCACCATGGCCACACTAACCCAGCAACCGGGCAGAGAACCCATTGCTAAAATGTTTGAAGCCCATCCCTGCCTGGCACACCCTTTGTTTCAAGCTTTCTTTCTTTCTGGCTTCCACAGAGAAGACGCATGCCATGTTTTTGACAACTCTCCATTCCAAAACCATTCTGGGAAACTAGCACCACCGTCAGTTCAACTCGAACGGAGGTTTGGACCAGCCATCTGTGTCTGACACTTAACTTGAATACCGGCTCCCCGCTTTTGCAGCCGAAGGCAGTGTACAATGAGGAGATATGCATGACACGGAAAGTTGTAACAGATTCTTTCCCGCACCCTCCCTCCTCTCTTTACATGAAGAATTTATCTTCTCAGTCACGCTCGGTATCATTTTTCACAAATGAATAGCTTCCTCCTCTTTATGCGCTGCACTGTTTCTGGCGATCAAAATGAATCATGCTTGCCAGGAAATGTGATATTAAAAAGAGAAGAGAATGGCACTCAGAGAAAGAATAGGGGGCTTAAAAACCAAACTTGGGGTGCTTGGTTGGGTGAGGATTTCTCTTAGGGCAAGAAGATGCCCCAAAATCTTGGAATTAAAACAAACTGAGTTTCCAGCTAGGGTTAGATGTTTGGTAAGTGCTAGATGAGGAAACATGGCTTAGGCTGTAAATGGTACTCCTGCAAAGGGACGTCTATGTGACATTTTACCTCTAAGTAAAGCTGGCAAGGCTTTGATATGTTGGAGAGCCCATTTGGTCTAGTTAGTGGTTAAGCTACCAGGCTAGAAACCAGAAAACTGTGACTTCTGGGCTTGTCAGAGCCTGAAAGCCATCTGGTTGACTTTGGGCCAAACACCAGGAGATTTTGAATTTTAGTCCCGCCTTAGGCATGAAAACCATCTGGGTGACTTTGGACCGATCATCAGAAGACTGTGAGTTCTAGTCCCACCTTAAACCGGAAACCCATCTGGGTGACTTTGGACCAATCACCAGGAGACTATGAGTTCTAGTCCCACCTTAAACCGGAAACCCATCTGGGTGACTTTGGACCGATCACCAGGAGACTGTGAGTTCTAGTCCCACCTTAAACCGGAAACCCATCTGGGTGACTTTGGACCGATCACCAGGAGACTGTGAGTTCTAGTCCCACCTTAAACCGGAAACCCATCTGGGTGACTTTGGACCAATCACCAGGAGACTGTGAGTTCTAGTCCCACCTTAAACCGGAAACCCATCTGGGTGACTTTGGACCGATCACCAGGAGACTGTGAGTTCTAGTCCCACCTTAAACCGGAAACCCATCTGGGTGACTTTGGACTGATCACCAGGAGACTGTGAGTTCTAGTCCCACCTTAAACCAGAAACCCATCTGGGTGACTTTGGACCAATCACCAGGAGACTGTGAGTTCTAGTCCCACCTTAAACCGGAAACCCATCTGGGTGACTTTGGACTGATCACCAGGAGACTGTGAGTTCTAGTCCCACCTTAAACCAGAAACCCATCTGGGTGACTTTGGACTGATCACCAGGAGACTGTGAGTTCTAGTCCCACCTTAAACCGGAAACCCATCTGGGTGACTTTGGACCGATCACCAGGAGACTGTGAGTTCTAGTCCCACCTTAAACTGGAAACCCATCTGGGTGACTTTGGACCGATCACCAGGAGACTGTGAGTTCTAGTCCCACCTTAAACCGGAAACCCATCTGGGTGACTTTGGACTGATCACCAGGAGACTGTGGGTTCTAGTCCCACCTTAAACTGGAAACCCATCTGGATGACTTTGGACTGATCACCAGGAGACTGTGAGTTCTACCTCCACTTTAAACATGAAACCCATCTGGGTGACTTTGAACGACTCACCAGGAGATGGTGACTTCTAGTCCCACCTTTGGATGAACACCATCTGGGTGACTTTGGACCAATCACTAGAAGATTGTGAGTTGAAGTCCCACCTTAAACCGGAAACCCATCTGGGTGACTTTGGACCGATCACCAGGAGACTGTGAGTTCTAGTCCCACCTTAAACCGGAAACCCATCTGGGTGACTTTGGACTGATCACCAGGAGACTGTGAGTTCTAGTCCCACCTTAAACCGGAAACCCATCTGGGTGACTTTGGACTGATCACCAGGAGACTGTGAGTTCTACCTCCACTTTAAACATGAAAACCATCTGGGTGACTTTGAACGACTCACCAGGAGATGGTGACTTCTAGTCCCACCTTTGGATGAACACCATCTGGGTGACTTTGGACCAATCACTAGAAGATTGTGAGTTGAAGTCCCACCTTAAACCGGAAACCCATCTGGGTGACTTTGGACCGATCACCAGGAGACTGTGAGTTCTAGTCCCACCTTAAACCGGAAACCCATCTGGGTGACTTTGGACTGATCACCAGGAGACTGTGAGTTCTAGTCCCACCTTAAACCGGAAACCCATCTGGGTGACTTTGGACTGATCACCAGGAGACTGTGAGTTCTACCTCCACTTTAAACATGAAAACCATCTGGGTGACTTTGAACGACTCACCAGGAGATGGTGACTTCTAGTCCCACCTTTGGATGAACACCATCTGGGTGACTTTGGACCAATCACTAGAAGATTGTGAGTTGAAGTCCCACCTTAAACCGGAAACCCATCTGGGTGACTTTGGACCGATCACCAGGAGACTGTGAGTTCTAGTCCCACCTTAAACCGGAAACCCATCTGGGTGACTTTGGACTGATCACCAGGAGACTGTGAGTTCTACCTCCACTTTAAACATGAAAACCATCTGGGTGACTTTGAACGACTCACCAGGAGATGGTGACTTCTAGTCCCACCTTTGGATGAAAACCATCTGGGTGACTTTGGACCAATCACTAGAAGATTGTGAGTTGAAGTCCCACCTTAAACCGGAAACCCATCTGGGTGACTTTGGACCGATCACCAGGAGACTCTGAGTTCTAGTCCCACCTTAAACCGGAAACCCATCTGGGTGACTTTGGACCAATCACCAGGAGACTGTGAGTTCTAGTCCCACCTTAAACCGGAAACCCATCTGGGTGACTTTGGACTGATCACCAGGAGACTGTGAGTTCTAGTCCCACCTTAGGCACAAAAGCCACCTGGTTGACTTAGAGCAACTCACCAGGAGACGGTGACTTCTAGTCCCACCTTAGGCACAACCCCCCCACCAACTCATCCTACAGTGTTGCTGTTGTGTGGGAAATAGGAGGAAGAAGGAACATGATACATATTCACCACCTTGATTTACTCATTAAGTAATAAAGGTGGAATAAAAATTTAGATAGATAGGAAAATAAACAAACAAATAAATAAGCAAGCAAGTAAGCAAACTTGTAAAGATCTACTTGGGCCAAAGATAACACCCGATCTGAAACAGGATCAGTTTCATAGTATCATGGCCATTAAGCCCACATCTCTACATTAAAGGGATCTCCCAAGATCATTATTTCCAGCACTATGAATTAGAGTTGGACTTTATTATCTTGCCACTCATGAAGCATATTGATTGCTCTGCTTTGTTCTGGGTCTGAAGATGTAGCAACTTAATTAAACTTATTCCTTGAGATGACTCAGGGAAACCTGATTTACAGTTACCCAGTTTGCTTTTAGCTCTATATGGGGATGGGTACTAAGCATTGGAATGATATCCCAAATGCATAGGTTGGGAAAAGAAGCTGTGATGTCCTTGTAGATCCAAATGTCCAGGAAGAAAATTATGTAGCTGAAGTTTGGGGATTTTTCAAGAATGTTCAAGAACTACTAGGGGGTGACACCATAGCAGTCTTCCAATATTTGAGGGGCTACCACAAAGAAGAGGGGGGTCGACCTATTTTCCAAAGCACCAGAAGGCAGAACAAGAAGCAATGGATGGACACTCAACAAGGAGAGAAGCAACCTAGAACTAAGGAGGAATTTCCTAACAGTGAGGACAATTAATCAGTGGAACAACTTGCCTTCAGAAGTTGTGGGTGTTCTATCACTAGAGGTTTTCAAGAAGAAATTGGACAGCCATTTCTCTGGAATAGTATAAGGTCTCCTGATTGAACAGTTGTTTGGACTAGAAGACCTCCAAGGTCCCTTCCAACTCTGTTGGAAGAGTTGTCATTTCAGATACATTTCTTTTCCTAAACAGTGAAACAGAATTACCATAGGTGAACTTGGTAGAGAGATAGGAAGCAGAATAATAAATCAATAAACCAATAAATCAGTAAACAGCATTGGGAGCAGGAGAAACTTCCGGCTGGTTTCTCCATTTAGTATTCTTGTGGAAACATGGCAGGGAGCATGAGAAATTTCCTCCCTCTGTGATGATCCAGGGTGGGATACAAAAGAAACCCAGTCACAGGAAACAGGTGAAGCCCCTTTTATTCCTTCACTTTGCTTCCCAGCTCTAAATATTCTTGACGGAAGCCAAAAAACTCCCACAAACAGTTACAAGAAGAAGGAAAAAAGCAACACAAACCAGGCAAGATAAGGGCTGGAGGACGTCCACAGATAACACACACTGGGAAGGACGCCAAACTCAGAGAGGAACCATAAACTGGAGATATTTCCACGCTTTGTTTCCAGAGTTTGCCCGTACGCATGTCTGTCCTCTTATCCAGTTGTCACAGCTACAGCCCATGAAGAGGATCAAGGCCCTCTCCTCCCAAGTAGACCAGATCTCTCCCTTATCATCTCCTCCCTGCATGCCCTAGGATGGAGAGGGGATGGGTCTGGGTCCTCCTCTGACTGCTCAGCCGGCCTCTGCCTTTCTCCAGCCTCCTCCACAACCTCCGGAGCCACACTTCCACTCCCTATCAGCTGTTCCTCCTCACCCTCAGAGTCAGTCTCCACCAGGGGCATGACATCCTCCCTCCAGTGGTGGGATTCAGCCAGTTCACACCACTTCAGGAGAACCGGTTTTTAAGTTTCTGAACAGTTTGAACTGGTTGTTGGAAGAAATCATTAGGGCGGAGAACCGGTTGTTAAATTATTTGAATCCCACCACTACCTCCCTCCCTCCCTCCCTTCTTCTCTCCCTCCCTCCCTCATGTTCCTTCTTCCCTCTCCTTCCTTCCTCCCTCTCTTCCTCCCTCTCTCTCTTCCTTCGCCCTTCCCTCCTTTCCTTCCTCTCTCTCTCCCTCCCTCTGTCCCTGCCCTCCCTCCCTCTCTCCCTCCCTTCCATCTGTCCATCCATCCGTCCCTTCCTATTGTCAATCTAATTCAAATTTGGAAATTAATTTGGGGTTGATCAAGTTAATTCAATCCAGTGTTGAACAAAAACAAATGTCTGCGCAAAGTGTAAATAGCTACTAAGTTTTTGAATGGATTCAAAAATTATTTTCATTCAGCCCTTGATTGGATCTGAAGATTGAAGTTTCGGTTCCAAGTAATGATTTAACCCAATTATTGGTGATTCAGAATCCAAAATAAAGATTCATCCAGCCCAATTGAAGCCCAACGGAGTAAAATTTCAGATCCTCCAGCCAATCACAGCCATTCCACTTTTAATAACACACATCCCCGGAGACAGATTTTGCACAAACTCAGGATGGTTATTTGTACCACATTTTTTTAAAAAAATAACAGATCCAGAAATTGCATGCTACAAGATAATTCAGGAAGACTTAATTCTCCTGACATCAGCTTTGCAAAGGGCTGCCTTCCTCTCAGAACAGGAAGAGATGAAAAAGTTAAAATGACTGTCATTCTAAGTCGCAGAAGATGGCCATAGATCAATTTATTCTCCTGGGCTTTTTATTTATTTTTTATTTCTCCCCATGACAGAACATAAGTTATTTGCCCAATAGAGCTGCAAATGAAGACTTTAATGCAATTCAGTGATAAACAAAAATATCAGACAGAAATCAGGAGAATGAGAAATAGAATGACAAGCATATGCGTTATTCCTGTTTGTAGATTCTAATGGCCACCCATTGGATTCTGCACAGTCTATCAAAGAACAGGACAATCGGCTTGTGTTTTTGATGATGCTTTCAGGGTCTTTGCTATCATTAAGTTTTTTATTGAGCCACAGTGGTGCAGAGGTTAGAGTGCAGTACTGCAGGCTACTTCTGCTGACTGCTGGCTGCCTGCAATTTAACAGTTCAAATCTCACCAGGCTAAGGGTTGACTCAGCTTTACATCCTTCCGAGGTGGGTAAAAGGAGAACCCAGATTGTTGGGGGGCAATAGGCTGACTCTGTAAACCACTTAGAGTAAACTCTGTAAACTGCTTAAGTAAACTGCTTAGAATAAACTCTGTAAACTGCAAAACACTATGAAGTAGTATATACTGCAAGTCTAAGTGCTATTGCTATTCCTTCCTTCCTTCCTTCCTTCCTTCCTTCCTTCCTTCCTTCCTTCCTTCCTTCCTTCCTTCCTTCCTTCCTTCCTTCCTTCCTTCCTTCCTTGAGCTACGATGGTGCAGTGGTTGGAGTACAGTACTGCAGGCTACTTCTGCTAACTGCCAGTTGCCAAAAAACTCTGTTTTCCCTTTCATCCTTGCTCTCATGGCCTCTTGTAGTCCCACCCCTCTCTGCCTGTCTCTGTCTCTGTCTCTGTCTCTGTCTCTGTCTCTCTCTCTCTCTCTCTCTCTCCACCTTTCCCTTCATCTGATGTAAAGCCCCCTTTCTCTATCATTTGCCCTCGCTCTGATGCTGTTTGCTGGAGTTGTTTCTCCCTATCTGTTTATTCCTTTCTGTTTATCTGTTTTATCACCGGGGATGCTATGGCTCAGCGGCTAAGACGCTGAGCTTGTCGATCAGAAAGGTCAGCAGTTCGGTGGTTCGAATCCCTAGCACTGCATAACGGAGTGAGCTCCCATTCCTTGGACCAGCTTTTGCCAACCGAACAGTTCATAAGCACGTAAAAAAATGCAAGTAGAAAAATAGGGACCACTTTGATGGCATTTAGTCATGTCGGCCACATGACCACAGAGACGTCTTCGGACAGCGCTGCTCTTCAGCTTTGTATCAGAGATGAGCAGCACCCCCTAGAGCCGGAAATGACTAGCACGTAGGTGTGAGGGGAATCTTTATCTGTTTCAAGCCTCCTTTTCTTCTTTTCTAGCTGCTACTTCTACTTGATTTTTTCCCCCCTCATGATTTAAACTTCCCATCTTTTGGCTTCCCTTTGCCTCGTTTTTCCTCTGTTCTCTTTTGTAGCAATACTTTCAACTGTTTAGATGTTTCTCCTTTCCTGAAACTTTGCCTTTTCTGTTGCTCTAGCTCCTGTCATCACAAAATGCGACCCTCCCCGCTGCTTACAGCTGATTTCTCTCTCTCTCTGTCTCTCCCTCTCTCTCTTTTCCTGCAAATGCTCCAGCTTGCTGCAAGCCAAGTGATTAGAGCTGATTCGTTCAACTTTCAATATTGCAGGCAAGAAAGTGAGTTTTCCAGGTGCAAATGCAAAGTTGGTGTTAGGGATATACACCCTAGCAGAACGTGCAACGGCAGTCTAGCAGGCAGGCAGATATGTGAGACAAAACGTTGTTGTAGCTTACACTCAGTAAGACAGATACACTGTGCAAGTTAAATAGTTTTTATTCCAGCAAGAGTTATAGCATAGTCAAAACAGTCCATATATCATACACTAAGTTCAGTCCATCCGGGGATTATTCAGTTTGCAAAGTCCAGTGTCGAAAAAGAGGTCAGTAAACTTACAATCAATCAGTCCTGTGATATATCTCTTTTGCAGTCAGAGATATGAAGAAAATCAAACCTCCTTTCTTCTTCTCAGCAAACACGCAGTTTATCACCATCAATCCTTCATTGTCAGCATTCCAGTAAAAGCTGAGCAAACAGTGAGCTCTCTTGCTCCCTCTTATGGTGATTTTACAACCGCACCCAAAAACTTGGTTTACAGTTTAAAGTGATGCATACACTTAAACTCACTAACATAGTTTATATATTATTTAACCCAAACTAAGTTAGGTAACCAATGTTATCCCTAACAGTTGGTAACGGAAAGAAAATATCTGTGTCGGGAAGGCTTTGCAAGTGAATGATAGTCAATCTAGTTTGCCCAAGCTGGGCTACAAAAACTCCAAATCACCAGATGGCAGAAATGTAGTGCCACTAATACTTGATAGGCATCTCATGATGGTTGGGATTTTTGCAATTCAGATATGGAAACTGGAATACACTGCAGGAGGAGAAAAAAAAAGAGCTACATATTTCTTGACTATGTTGAAGTTCACCCAGAATAGTTACTAAGAAAGCTTGGACTTCCCTTCCACTCCCTCCTGTTGGAAGAAATCTCCATCTGGGTTCAATTCCAAGTGGAGAGAAAGACACTGGAAACATGGAGGCTGTTTGGAAAGAAGATTTAATGGTGGACAGTATCACAGGCCTTGGAGCTCTTGGGTGAAGGAAAGAGAAGAGATGCTAAGAGTCCCTGGGTTTTATGGCCTCTGTTGGGATTTGAATTTGAGGTTGCATTCTGATTGGTTGTCAGACTCTCATAGGGCCATGCAGGGGCAATTCTGTAGGAAGAGTATCCTGATTGGTTGCTGTCAGAGGTCATAGCTAGCTTTGTAGGTTGTCTGTGTACTAAGTTTGGTTGAAACTTGCTGGGTGGTGCAATGAAGGGGCTTTGGGCAATTCCTGCCTGAAGGAGGTAGATCTTTGTTATGTTGAATAGACTGGCCCAGGCCTTAATGGCCCATTAACCAGGGTGGTGGGAGAGGTGAGTTTCTGCCTCTCTGAATTTCTACTTTTCTTTTAGGGGAAATATTCTTCCTTTTTAATATATCCTGAAATATTTCATTTTTCTAGGAGCGGGGTGGCTTTTAACTTCCAAGACTCCCTCTCTCCCTTACTCCCTCCCTTCATTCTTTTCTTTTTCTTTTCCTGCTTCTCCCTTCCCCTTTCTCCCTCCTCTTCCCTCCCCTCCTCTCCCCCTTTCATTTCTCATCCCCTTTCCTCTTCTTAATTAAAAGTAGCACAGCTTCTTGGGAAAGCATTAAAAAGTGCTTTTCACCCCTATGAGGATCAAAATGATTCTAACTGATTGTTGGGTCACTAGTAAATGTTCTAAATATGAATAAAGGAGAATGTTTATATCTCAGGGTTGAAATGAAGGATCCTTGGTGCTCTCTGAGCTTGGCTGTTTTCTTGCAGACGTTTCCCTACCCAAACATCAGTGCTCATCATGATCAGTGCACCGATGATGTTACTTGGTTTGGGGTAATGTAACATCTGCAAAAAACCAACCAAGCTCAGAGAGCACCAAGGACCCCTCATATTCCAAATATTAAATCTTTTCTTCTTCTTCTCATACCATTGGCCATTGGCCATCATGTTAGTGATCCTATTTTTATCAACAGCGGCACCCAAAAAGTGTTCCTGAGTTTTATATAAACCTTGGATTTTAAAGCCATGATGTTCTTCTTCTGACTGGATCTCGTTTGCCTACAATCTTTCCTTGGAGGATCAAGTTGTCAGCATTCCAGGTAACAAACTCCAACCCAATAAACTCAGAGACAAGCATTTTCTCAAATTTCCATTTTCTTAGAGTTGTCATATTGACACATCTGGGAAAACCCAAATCTGAGAATTCCAGATTTTCTCTTCCCAAAAGAAAATCAAAGATCCATCCCCTGCCCCCATTAGTCCATCACATGGCCCAATCACCCATCATCCCAACTGGAGATGTTCCTCCAACCACGCCTTTCCAGGTGCAGGGTAACTGGTCCTTGACTTTAGAAGAAGAATGTTGTTATATCTAAACTTCCACTCTCTGTAAGATTCCCCACTCCCACATTTCCAGGCACTAAAATATGGCAGCTTGGAAACTTCTAAGTAAAATATGGCTTCCAAAGCTGACACAAGTGAAGTATGCCATATTTTTCTGGGCGTCGCATCACTTGTCCAAAATATTAAATACTAAATATTAATACTGAATATTCTCCTTTGTTGGGTCGTTGTCCTGTGGATCCACCTGTCATGAATTCATCAGCCTTTCTTTGTTTTCCTGAGTTCCTTTTCTTGGTGATTCACCAACCGATCTAAAACACCTCTGAGAAAAGTAATTTTGTAATTTCCTCCACGTCTCATCCATTACAAAGCCTTTCCTCGCAGTTTCATTTTCACCCACTGCTCTTTTCTTGCTGTCCGAACTCTTAGAGAATACCTTTTCATTCCCTGCCCAGAGTATCTCTTTTTCTAATATTTATTGCCTCTCTTTTAATGTTCCTTAAATTTGATGCCTTCTCTCTTGGTCCATTTCAACAGTCTATTACTCCCAGAATGAAAAATTTTCTCCTAAAACTCCCTAAGTGCCTGCCCTTTATTTGATGTCAGCTGGGGACCTTTTTCTTTTGAGGATATATTATGTCTTCAGCCTTTGGTTGGACATGTCTCTTCGACCAACTCTATTTCTTTCTCTTTTTTTTGTTACCAGGAAGAAGAGAGAGTAGCATTTTTATCTCTGATTTCATGACACAGTCACTCATAAGAAATGAAATGTGCCATCTCTTAACTGCTGATATTGCTTGGTCTGTTTGATCTAATAATGGAACCACATGTATGTTTACTTTGATTGATTATTGGGTACTATCACGTTGTTGTCAACTCTTAGCAACTGCATAGATTTTTGTCCAATGATCTATCCCCAACCAGGTCTTCCAATGGTGCACCTATCACAAAATGACAAAATAACAGAATAACAACAGAATAATAGAATAACAGAATAACAACAAAATAACAGAGCAATAGAATAACAGTAACATCAGAATAATAGAACAAGGATAACAGAACAACAGCAGAATAATAGAATAACAGAACAACGGAATAACAACAGAATAACAATATAATAAAGAATAAAGAATAATAACAACAGAATAACAGAATAACTTCAGAATAATAGAACAATGGAATAATGGAAGAACAGAATAAGAGTAACAGAATAACAACAAAATAACAAAAGAATAACAGAATAACAACAAAATAACAGAGCAATAGAATAACAGTAACATCAGAATAATAGAACAAGAATAACAGAACAACAGCACAATAATAGAATAACAGAACAACAGAATAACAACAGAATAACAGAATAACAACAGAATAACAACAGAATAACAGAATAAAGAATAATAACAACAACAGAATAACAGAATAACTTCAGAATAATAGAACAATGGAATAACAGAAGAACAACAGAATAAGAGTAACAGAATAACAACAAAATAACAGAATAAAGAATAACAGAATAACAATAAAATAACAGATTAACAGCATAACAAAATAACAGAATAACAAGTTGGAAGCGACCTTGGAGGTCTACTAGTCCAACCCCTTGCTCAAGCAGGAAACCTTATACCATTTCAAACAAATGATTGTCCAATCTCAAACCTCTAGTGATGGAGCACCCACAACATCTGGTAGCAAATCTCCATGGTAACTGAGTCCATGTTCCTTTCTCTGGTTGTTCTTTGCTTCTTTTTCCTTCAATGTTTCCCAACATCAGAGCCTTCTCTACAGAGCAAGGTCTTCACCAGGTGTGTGAGATGGAAATAGTCCTCAACTTATGACCACAATTGAGCCCCAAATCCCTGTTGCTAAGCCAGACAGTTTGCCCCATTTTATGGTCTTTCTTGACACAGTTGTTCAATGAATCACTGCAGTTGTTAAGTTAATAACACGGTTGTTAAGCGAACCTGGCTTCCCCGTTGACTTTGCTTGTCAGAAGGTTGCAAAAGGGGATCACACAACACCGGGACATTGCAAACCGTCATAAATATGAGTCAGTTGCCAAGCCTCTGAATTTAGATCACATGACTGTGGGATGCTGCAACAGTATGAAAAATGGTCATAAGCCACTTTTTTTCAGTGCTGATGTAACTTCAGTCCCTAAATGAACTCTTGCAAGGACTACCTGTAATTTGAGCCTGATAATTTTTTGCCTTAAGTGAAAACTTTGGATTGATTTTTCAGTGTTCCCATTTTCCTTTTTACACGTGCAGATGTTGTTATGTAAACTTACCAGCAACACACTGAATCTCAAATCCGAGTTGCAATTGAACATTTTTCTATGGGTGGTAGGACTAGATTCACTCTACTGGGTAAACTACCACTGATTGTTTGACCATGAGCCTTTCGGTTGATATATGTCTTCCAATGGGGTGGCCATTGCTCCTGTAACTGCATCCTTACTCGTTTTATTTCTCCTCTGCAACTCTTACAAAGCAATTTTCATAAGGATTGAAGTTGAGTGTCAGCCTTGCTTTCAAGTATGTTGTCGGTTTCTTTGATTACATTTACAGGGTGGATAATATTTGTTAAGTTGAGGATCGTAACAAAAATATTGTTCAGATGACTACAGGAAAAAAGGAAAGAAAGGAAGGAAGGAAGGAAGGAAGAAAGAAAGAAAGAAAGAAAGAAAGAAAGAAAGAAAGAAAGAAAGAAAGAAAGAAAGAAAGAAAGAAAGAAAGAAAGAAAGAAAGAAAGAAAGAAAGAAAGAAAGAAAGAAAGAAAGAAAGAAAGAGGAAGAAAGGAAGGAAAGAAGGAAGGAATAACAATAGCACTTAGACTTATGTACTGCTTCACAGTGCTTTACAGCCCTCCCTAAGTGGTTTACAGAATCAGCATATTGCCCCCAACAATTTGGGTCCTTATTTTACCAACCTCGGAAGAATGGAAGGCTGAGTCAATTTTGATCCGGTGAGGATCAAACTCCAGATTGTAGGCAGAGTTATCCTGCAATACTGCATTCTAACCCCTGCACTCCAGGGGTGGGATTCAGCCAGTTCGCACCAGTTTGGGAGAACTGGTTGTTAACTTTTTGAGTAGTTTGGTGAACTGGTTGTTGGAAGAAATAATTAGGGTAGAGAACAGGTTGTTACATTATTTGAATCCCACCACTGCTGCACTCCATGGCTCTTGAAAGAAGGAAGGAAGGAAGGAAAAAAGAAAGGAAGGAAGGAATAGCAATAGCAATTAGATTTACATACTGCTCCATAGTACTTTACTAGCCCTCTTTAAGCGGTTACAAAGTCAGTGCATTTTCCCCAACAATTTTACCCACCTCAGAAGGATGGAAGGCTGAGTCAAACTTGAGCTGGTCAGGACTGAACTTCTGTGAGTAGAGTTAGACTGCAATACTGCATTCTAGTCACTGCACTGCCATGGCTCTTGGCAGGCAGGCAGGCAGGCAGGCAGGCAGGCAGGCAGGCAGGCAGGCAGGAAGGAAGGCAGGAAGGAAGGAAGGAAGGAAGGAAGGAAGGAAGGAAGAAGGAAGGAAGGAAGGAAGGAAGGAAGGAAGGAAGATGTGAAGGGAGGGAAGGGAGGAATATAGAAAAGGAAGGGGGAGGGAGGGAGGGAGGAAGAGGGAAGGAAGGAAAGGAGGAAGGCATGAGAAAGAGGAAGAGAGGGAAGGGAGGGAGGAGAGAGAAAGGAAGGGATGGAAAGGAAGGGAGGGAGGGAGGAAGATGTGAGGGAGGGAAGGAAGGGAAGGAAGGAATATAGAAGAAGAAGGGAGGGAGGGAGGGAGGGAGGGAGGAAGAGGGAAGGAAGGAAAGGAGGAAGGCGTGAGAAAGAGGAAGAGAGAGGGAGGGAGGGAGGAGAGAGAAAGGGAGTATGGGAGGAGAGAGAAAGGAAGGGATGGAAAGGAAGGGAGGGAGGAAGGAGAGAGGAAGGGAGGGTGGGTGGGTGGGAGGGACATGGGTGAGAAGCGGGGGAAGAGAAGAATCCACATTTCTTGGTGAAGGTTGACTCTCTCTACATGCATTAAGCCTCTACAGACAACAGATGGTGGCCCCATAAATAAATAATAAATTGCTATCACCCAGACCATTTTTCAACTCCAGCATCTGTTGAAAAGAACATCTTTTTCTTACTCATTTTCTTTTGTACTATACATTACAAGGGGCCTCTTTGGAAAGAAGAGTGGGGGAAGGATGGATGGTGCTCATGATTCCCATAGACAAGTCCAGATGTAGCCTGCCGGAACAATAGACAATTCTTCTCCTCCCAGGTGATTGGAGTGCTGTGCCAAAAAAAGCTGAACATGGCAATCCGTCTAAATTATGCAAATCCAGAAGATTTGCCTTGAACTTGGTAGAAAGTATTCTGAAATTTAAGTAGATTCTTCCATATGGTTTTCTGGATTTGAAAGTGATAAGGAACTGATAGAGAATTGTTTCTTCTTCCCCTTCCCCTTCCCCTTCTTCTTCTTCTTCTTCTTCCTCCTCTCCTCCTCCTCCTCAACCTCCTCCTCCTCCTCCTCCTCCTCCTCCTCCTCCTCCTCCTCTTCTTCTTCTTCTTCTTCTTCTTCTTCTTCTTCTTCTTCTTCTTCTTCTTCTTCTTCTTCTTCTTCTTCTTCTTCTTCTTCTTCTTCTTCTTCTTCTTCTTCTTCTTCTCCTCCTCCTCTCCTCCTTCTCCTTCTCCTTCTCCTTCTCCTTTCCCCTTTCCCTTTCCCTTTCCCTTCTCCTTCCCTTCTCCTTCTCCTTCTCCTCTTCCTCCTCCTCCTCTTCTTCTCCTTCTCCTCATCCACCTCTTCCTCTTCCCCTTCACATGTTTCTATGCAGCTAATTCTTCTTCTGCTTCTCCTCCTCCTCCCCATCATGTAATATTCTTTGTTTTACAGAACCTTAAAAGTAATTATGGAAATTATGGAGCTAAAACATGACCCATGGATCTTTCATAAATACATTTTCTTTTTTCTCCTAAAAAATATGTGGCATTTGAACAAATGGGTGCTCCCCCGTAGGATAATAGTCACATCACCATCAATAAATTGCCAGTAGTGTATTGCCTCATAAAACCCAAATCTGAAGTTGTGCATTGTAATCATCCTAAGGGGAAATGACAAAAAAAAGCATGACTCATTGGCTGACCCTACTCTAACACATTGTGGTAAGTCAAAAAAAGATGGAAGTGGGTCCTAATTACCACAATGAAAAGGTTCCCTGTAGTAAATGCATCCTACCATTTCACAAGGTTTGATATATTTGGGGAATGGAGAGCCTGACTAAATGATGATTTTTTCTCCCAGAATGCTTCCATATTTTTTCAGAAGTCTTGCCAAGTGTGCTTGGCTCAAAGTATCTGTGAATAAAATATGCCAGGATTTGAAGGCCACCTTAAGTTCTCCAAGTGGTGGTTGAGGGCACAAGCCACACAAGCTTAAGTTTGATATAGAATAGAATGGAATAGAATAGAATGGAATGGAATAGAATAGAATAGAATAGAATAGAATAGAATAGAATAGAATAGAATAGAATAGAATAGAATAGAATAGAATAGAATAGAATAGAATAGAATAGAATGAAGGACGGGATGGAATTTTGGAATGGAGTGGAGTGGAAGAGGAGAGAAGAAGTGAGGAGAAGTGAGGAGAAGAGAAGAGAAGAGAAGAGAAGAGAAGAGAAGAGAAGAGAAGAGAAGAGAAGAGAAGAGAATAAATGGAATGGAATGAATAGAAAAATGGAATGGAATAGAATAGAATAGAATAGAATAGAATAGAATAGAATAGAATAGAATAGAATAGAATAGAATAGAATAGAATAGAATAGAATAGATGGAAGGATGGGATGGAATTTTGTAATGGAGTGGAGTGGAAGAGGAGAGAAGAAGTGAGGACAAGAGAAGAAAGAGAAGAGAATAAATGGAATGGAATGAATAGAAAAATGGAATGGAACAGAACAGAACATAGAATAGAATAGAATAGAATAGAATAGAATAGAATAGAATAGAATAGATGGAAGGATGGGATGGAATTTTGTAATGGAGTGGAGTGGATCTTTCCTTGAAAGCCTCCAGTGGTGAAGCACCCACAACTTCTGAAGACAAGGAAATTCTCCAGTTGACTGTTCTCACAGTCAGGGAATTTCTCCTGAATATCAGGTTGCTTCTCTCCTTGCTTAGTTTCCAAGCATTGTTTCTTGTCTTGCCTTCTGGTGCTTTGGAAAATAGTTTGCTCCCCCCTCAGAAGAGAGAACTTATTGGAGAAGACCTTGAGGTTGGGAAAGAGGGAAGGCAAAAAGAGAAGGGGATGGCAGAGGATGAGATGGTTAGCTAGCACCATCAGTGCAATGAACATGAGTTTTGGGCAAACTCTAGGAGACAGTGGAGGACAGGAAGGTTTGGTGTGCTAGATCCATGGGATCATGAAGAGTCAGACACAACTCAGCACCTGAACAACAACAAATCTACCCAACGCAGGCTTTTCTTGTCCTTTCCTCTCCCAAATTTCATTTTTTTGTTAGTTTCAAGGGTTCTTCTATTCCAGAAAGCCTTCATTTGTTTTGAAAGGAGAAGCCGATTGTGATAAAATGTTCCTGGATAGAGTGCGTGACCCTTGCACTTATATTAGTAATGAATTGATCTAGGGGTATATTTCACTGCAAAAGTTGCTATGCTAGAGAGCAAACTCTTTTAGCTTTACAACCATGTGGTGTAGGGTTTCCTGCCTAGGCAGGGGGTTGGACTAGAAGACCTCCAAGGTCCCTTCCAACTTTGTTATTCTATTCTATCTGTGGTACCAGTGGTGGGAGTCAGTTTTTTTTACTACCGGTTCTGTGGCTTGGTTGGCATGGCAACGGAAGGATACTGTAAAATCTCCTGTCAGCTTTGGAAGCCATATTGAGATCCAATACTCCCATGCTGCCACAATTGAGCCTGGGAAAGTGGGAAGGGGGAATTTACTGGAGTATATCTAAGACATAATAACATTCTTTTTCTGATTCAAGGTCATGTTGATGGGGATTGGGCCATGTGATGTGATGAGGGGTGCCGGGGATGGATTTGTAGTTTTTACTTATTGTAAGGAAGCCCAGATTCGATTCGGGATTCCACAGTTGTGCCAGTTACTATCCAAATAAAAGGAATTTTTGAAATATGTCTGTCTCGGAGTTATTGGGTGAAATGGAGTTTTGCTGGAATGCTGACATCTCCATCTCCACCCCACTCCAGGGGAAAGGTTACTGCAAAATCCCATTCCCTTCCCACCCCACTAACCTGCTTTCCAGCCCTGTTCTCCTGTGCAAGGCAACCAAAGAGGACCCAGCCAATCAGCTGGGACTTGGGAAGCAGAGAAGAGATGGGGGCGGGGCCAGTCAGAGGTGGTATTTGCCAGTTCTCCAAACTACTCAAAATTTCCACTACTGGTTCTCCAGAACCAGTCAGAACCTGCTGAATACCACCTCTGTGTAGTACCCAGGAAATTGCTACGCTTTGATCTTGATTTGAAAAAGAGACTTTACTTTTAGCCTTTAAAAGCCTCTTTTATTATTATTATTTTTAGCTGCAATAAGCAAGCGTTATAAAATAATAACATTTTGACGACCGATATGTCAGAGACCAGCTCGACACGGCAAATTACATCCTTTTAAAAAATGTTGAGAAACGATATGCCAGGCTAATGAATCTGAAGAAGTCAGCTTGACATTTGAGGTTCAAGCCTCACTAACAGTGTGCCACCAACATAATTGCATTTATTTACGACCATTAGCATCTCCCGCCAACCAAATGGAATTCAAAATCGAAGAGAAGCAAAATCTACTGACTTTCATATTGATTGATGAGGATGTATCAAAGCCTCCCAAGGGTTTACTCCAAGCCCTCCAGAACTTTAGCAACTCAGTCACCACTAATGACCACTTTGGGGACCTTTCAAATGGCCAGAGATACTCTTCCCACTGATTAAGATAGAGTAGAGCATCCAACAAAGATTTGGGGAGTCAAGGTCATTTTTTTGTTCCTTCCATGGGGGAAAAACCCCCATCCCTTTGTATGTATGTATGTATGTATGTATGTATGTATGTATGTATGTATGTATGTATGTGCTTATTTATTTATTTATTTATTTTCTCTTTGCATACAATAAGTGCTAAGTGAACAGTGTACTGTCTGAGTCCATTCGTTTACATGACAATATGAAACTCCTAATTTCTATCTCTATTGTCCAACCGTTGATAAAACAAGTCCCAAGTTCAAAAATATTATGTGTCTTCTTTTTCTTTTAACTTCAGTGTTAGTCTATCCATTCGGGCATTTTCCCACGTCATTGTAGCTGTGCTTTTAAAGTTGTAGCAACGTTTCGGCAGAATCTCATCTGCCATCATCAGGCTTCTGTCTGATGATGGCAGATGAGATTCTGCCGAAACGTTGCTACAACTTTAAAAGCACAACTACAATGACGTGGGGAAATACCCGAACAAAGCTGAATACCATACATGTAAGTACCCATGAAAACTTAAGAAAACAAATATATATGTATGTACAAATGAGGTGAGAAGTCCAAATTTCCAACTGAATACAAGCATGCAAGCAAGTCCAGTAATTATGGAGTTAACTCCTTTGAGCCGATAATGTTCTTGGCAGTCTCACACACACTGTTTGCCAAGTCCGACCAGATAAGAGGAATATTAAATCACGCAAGCTGCCACAACACAGAATACACACCGAAGCTTCTCTGAATAATTAACACATTGTCCCGAACAAGTTCCCAGAGCGAACACACCCACTTTTATTCCCTGTGGGGCATGTCAGTCCCTCATCTCAGTCTCTGATTCATCCTTTCTTTCTGCTTTGCAGCTCATACTTTTGCCTGCGCCTTTGCCTCGCATCAAGCCAGCATTCCTCAGCTTGATCCTCAGTCAGAGGCTCTGATACGCCTTTCTGGTTATCTGCCGACACCTGAGGCACAATCGGGGAGGAAGGTCTTGCCGAGGAGGAAAGTCCTGGGGAGGAAGGCAACTCCAAATCCTCTAACAAAGCAGGCTCAAACCCCAGAGCCAAATCCTCCTCTTCCTCATTGTCCAAGTCTTCGTCCTCTAACAAAGCAGGCTCAAACCTCAAAGCCAAATCCTCCTCTTCCTCATTGTCCAAGTCTTCGTCCTCTAACAAAGCAGGCTCAAACCTCCGAGCCACAACTTACACACACACACACACACACACACACACACATTCTTAAGTTTTCGCGGGTACTTACATGTATGGCATTCAGCTTTGTTCGGGTATTTTCCCACATCATTGTAGTTGTGCTTTTAAAGTTGTAGCAACGTTTCAGCAGAATCTCATCTGCCATCATCAGGCTTCTGTATAGTGTTCATCTGTGAGACAGGCTTTTACAGTGGTTTCAGATTTGAATTTGGGGCAGCCTATTGCTGTGCCAGAATGTTTTTTTCTTCATCCTGATTGGTTGAAAGTCTTGGTCTGTGTTTATTGGTCTTGGAGTTTGCTGTGTTCTGCTTGATTGGTGTTTCTAATATCTTCTGTCTGTTTTTTGGCTCTTTTTGTATCTTGATTGGCTGGCAACATTGTGTTACTTTATTGGAGGCCTTTAGTGCAGCTTGGCTCCAGGTAAATGGACGGCTATCATTAGTTAGGAAGCTAGGTTTCATCTGGGTGCCTGGTTGGGGTGTGTTTGAGCTGGAGGTATCAGGGGGGATCTGTTTGTGCCCAGGTGTTTGCCTGGCTTGTGGTGTGGAGATTTTTTTGTTTGTGAGTGCAGGCTTCCAAATGATTGACAGTCTGGTGGAATTAGATAGATAGATAGATAGATAGATAGATAGATAGATAGATAGATAGATAGATAGATAGATATAGATATAGATATAGATATAGATATAGATATAGATATAGATATAGATATAGATATAGATATAGATATAGATATAGATATATAGATATATAGATATATAGATATATAGATATATAGATATATAGATATATAGATATATAGATATATAGATATATAGATATATAGATATAGATATATACACATATATAAAATTGTATCTTCTAACAAAAATAATTCTGGCTTATAGTCTATATCCATGATGACGAACCTATGCCAGAAGTGGCATGCAGAGCCATTTCTCCGGGCATGCTATCCATCGCTCATTGATCTTCCGGGTTCTGACAGCCAGCTAATCTTTGCATGGGAGTGCTGGAAACTGGAAGAGCAGTTCCCTGAAGCGCATGCAGAACTAGAGTGCATGCAGAACTAAGGCAGAACTAGAACTTACCATCTCGTGGTAATTGGACTGAAGTCATCCAGATGGTTTTTGTACCTAAGGTGGGACTAGAACTCACAGTGTTCTGGTATTTGCCCAAAGCACACAGCTGCCTTTAGCAATAGCAATAGCACTTAGACTTATACGCTGCTTCACAGTGCTTTACAGTTCTCTCTAAGCGGTTTACAGAGTCAGCCTACTGTATAGCAATAGCACTTAGACTTATATACCGCTTCACACAGGGGTGGGATTCAAATTTTTTAACAACCGGTTCTGTGGGCATGGCTTAGGTGATGGGCATGGCTTGGTGGTCATGTGACTGGGTGGACATGGCTTGGTGGTCATGTTATTGGCTGGGCGTGGTCAACTCAACATCACTCACATCGAGGCATGCATCTCCTCACCTGGCCTCTCGTGACTGTGAGGATGCTGCAACAGTCATAAGTGTGAAAAATGGTCACAAGTCACTTTTTTCAGTGCCATTGTAACTTTGAATGGTCACTCCACACAAGCAAAGTAGGAGAAAGGAGGGGGGAAAAACTCCAGAGACGTTCCAGAGACAGGAAGTCTAGTCCTACCAAGAATGTAATAAGAGTTAATGGAGAGGCAGTTTCTGTAAGCAACACCAGAATGTTTCCTTCCTGCCTTCCTTACAGGATTAGGCCAGAAATTTCTTCTAACAACCGGTTCTCCGAAATGCTTAGAATATTAACAACTGGTTCTAGCAAACAGGTATGAATAGGCACTCCAACCACTGCACCATCATGGCTCAAGGTAGGAAGGAAGGAAGGAAGGAAGGAAGGAAGGAAGGAAGGAAGGAAGGAAGGAAGGAAGGAAGGAAGGAAGGAAGGAAGGAAGGAAGGAAGGAAGGAAGGAAGGAAGGAAGGAAGGAAGGAAGGAAGGGCAATAGCACTTAGACTTGCAGTATATACTACTTCATAATGCTTTGCAGCCCTTTCTAAGTGGTTTACAGAGTCATCCTATTTCCCCCAGCAATTTGGGTCTTTATTTTACTGATCTTGGAAGGACGGAAGGCTGAGTCAATGTTGAGCCAGTGAGACCCAAACTGCTGGCAGCCGGCAGTCAGCAGAAGTAGCCTGCAGTACTGCATTCTAACCACTGCACTACTGACACTTTCATGACTCAGGCAGGACTAGAACTCACCATCTCCTTATGATGGAACCGAAGTCATCCAGCTGTTTTTTGTGCCTAAGGTGGGATCAAAACTCACAATGTTGTGATATTTGCCCAAAGGCATCCAGCTGCCTTTCATGCCTAAGGCAGGACTAGATCTTAACAGTATCCTAGCCATTGGCCCAAAGTCATGCACCCAGCTTTCATGTTTAAAGTAGGTCTAGAACTCACAATTTCCAAGTTTCTAGCTTGGTATCTTCACCACAAGACCCAACGGACTCTCTATGCCACAAAATCAAGATAGCAAGTCTCTTAGCAGTGTGATGGCAACTCATAAAATTAAGCAGTGTTCGTTCTCCCTCTGTTGTGGGTTTTATCTGTTTATTTTACCTATTTATTTTTGATTCTTTTTAGATTGTTATGGAGTTTTTAATGGTTATTGTATCATAGAGTTATGTGTTGGTGAGATAAGCAGCGACATATACTGCTAAATAAATAACTTTTTTAAAAAAATCCTTTGTTTTCTTCTACGATTTTTTTGCTTTTAAATTCCTAGACTCTATAGTCTTGAAATTTTGTAGAGGTTCCCATCCACATTCTAACCAGCTCTGAGCCTGTTTAGCTTTTTTCAGGCTCAACAAAGGTTAGTTCAAAGCATTCACCTGCTGTGCAAATCAGGGAAGGAAGAATGATTAAATACACGGAAAGCAATTACGTTCACCATATTTCATTTAATTTACACACACATTTAAATTAAGTTAAATCTAATCATGCTTTTGTCCTGGCTATGTAATTTTCCTGTGCATCCTCAGAGGCTCCGTTCAGATGCTAAACCTGGTCCTTTCTTAGAAGGAGAAAAATAAAAAGGATTAAATTCTTGTACGACAAGAAATTCACAATCCTTCCATATGAAAAATCAAAAGATTGCAGTAGAGTTAAGGATCTAGGAGTTTTTCTATTTAATACCAGCTTTCTCTGGCACATCGTTTGCCTTTCTAGTTATAAAAAGAATAATGGAACAGCCTTCGTTTTATGAGGGCTGTTTAAATGACTTGAATTAGAAGCGCGGGTGAGAGAGAAATATATAACTTTCTAGAAAGGGGAAAAAGGGTGATTGGAATTTTAAAAGGATTCATACATATTTGCAGAGTTTTTCCCTGCCTTTCACATTTTCATGTATCAAGGATTCTACACAGTTCTCTTGGTGGCCAAATAAGAGCCTTTATGTGAGCAGAATATAAAATCAAACGAATATATCCGTTACCATTTTTTAAAGTCTATTTATTAGATGTTTATCCCATCTTTGTTGGATAGATTAATAGAGTTGAAAGGGACCTTGTAGATCATCTAGTCCAACTGCCCGCCCAAGCGGGAGACCCTACATCATTTCTGACAGAGGGCAGTCCAATCTCTTCTTGAAAGTCTCAAGTGATGGCGCTCCCATGACTTCCTGAGGGAACTTCTGTTCCATTGGTTGATTGTTCTCCCTGTCAGAAAGTTTCTCCTTATTTCCAGGTTAAATCTCTCCTTGTTCAGTTTCCATCCATTGTTCCTTGTTTGGCCTTCAGGTGCTTTAGAAAACAGCTTGACCCCTTCCTCTCTGTGGCAGCCCCTCAAATATTGGAAGACTGCTATCCTGTCTCCCCTGGTCCTTCTCTTCACTAGCCAGGCCCAGTTCCTGTAACCGTTCTTCATATGCTTTAGTCTCCAGTCCCCTAGTCATCCTGGTTGCTCTTCTCTGCCCTCTTTCTAGAGTCTCAACATCTTTTTTATAGTGTGGTGACCAAAACTGGATGCAGTATTCTAACTGTGGTTTTATTTTGTCGAGTGGTATTACTCTATTTTTTATTTATTTTTATTATTATTTTTATTTATTATTATTATTTTTATTATTATTTCACAAGAAAAATACTCTACTCCTCAGCTCACAATAGAATACCTTATGCCACCAGGCTTGAAATTTTGGATCTAGACAACTTAGAACTATGCCGCTTATGGTCTGACCTAAGCTTAGTACACAAAATTGTCTGCTACAACATCCTACCTGTCAATCTTCAGCTTCAACTGCAATAACACATGGGCAAACAATAGATACAAACTCAAAGTAAACAGCTCCGAACTCAATTGCAGAAAATACGACTTCAGCAACAGAGTGGTCAATGCCTGGAATTCCCTACCTGACTCTCTTATTACATCCTCAAACCCCCAAAACTTTAACCTTAAACTGTTCTACCGTGGACCTCACTCCATTCTTAAGAAGTCTGTAAGGGGGTGTGCATAAGTGCACCAGTGTGCCTACTGTCCCTGTCTTACTGTTCCTATTTATTCATACTCATTTATTATGTATATTCTTGTACCTGTTTATACTGATATGTTTATATGTTATGTTCATACTTATACTTGTTTTCTCATCCATGCTTGACAAACTAAACTAAATAAATAAATAAATAAATTAGTACCTCACTTGATCTTGATTGTATCTCTCTATTAATGCAATTTAAGATTGCATTGGCTTTTTGGGGTGCTTTATATTTTTCATGCTTTTGTTGCTTTATAAGTAACTGAAGGTGGTGAACATACTTAATAATCCTTCCCCTTTCTTTTTTCCCCACAACGACAATCCTGTGAGGAGAGTTGGGCTGAGAGAATGATTGGCTCCAAATCCCCCAACCGGCTTTCATGCCTAAGTTGGGACTAGAACTTACACTCTCCTGGTGATTGGGTCCAAAGTCACCCAGCTGTCTTTCATGCCTGAGGCAGAACTAGAATTCAGAATCTCCTGGTAGTTAGTCCAAGGATGCCCATCTGGCTTTCATGGCTCAGGTGGGAATAGAACTCACAGTTACCTGGTTTCTAGGCCAGCCTCTTAACTCCTTCACCCAACTGGCTCCCATCAACATTTTTTTTTTACTTCCCTTTCTATCCTATAGTCCTTGGATTTTCTAGGTGGTCTTCCATCTCAGTACCAACCAGACCTGATCCCATTTAGCCTTTTTTTTTTTTTTTGAGGTTAGGAGAGGCTGGCTTGTTTGAGAGTGTTCTTCTTATGAGTATGTAGTAAGTATAATTAACTGCATCACCATTCTCCTCTCATTCATTGTCATACCTAAGTCCTAATGCTTCTCTATCCAATCTTCCTGAAAAAGAAGCAAGGAATTTCTTTCTGATATGTCTTACCTGTGATGGTGAAGTGGTTTGGCTTGGTTTAGCTTTGGTTAACTTGGCTTGGCTTCACTTGACTTGGCTTAGCTTGATTTTGTTTGGGTTAGGTTAAGTTCAGTTGGGTTGGGTTGAGTTGGGTTGGGTTTCTTATGTGAGAACTGGGACCAAGCTGATAGTATGCCCTGTTTTGATAATATGTGACCATAGGAAGGAATTTGAATATGCTTTCTGATTTATGGGCCAAAGAGAGTTCTACTCAGCTAATCTACTTACTCTTAGTTGAGTTGAGACCTAATGACTCCATGTGGAACCAAGTACAGGCAGCAAGTTTTGAAATCAGAGCTAATTTAAATGTTCTTGCTTAAAGGAGACAATAAATCAAAGGGTCAACGTTTGCAAAAATGTCATCCTTCATCTCATATTTTTAAAGGGAGTGGGCTTTCAGAATGAGATGTCTCTTTTCCAGCTATCAGCAAGTTGCATCTACTTGTCCTTTCTACTCTTGCTAATGTAGAGAAACAGACCCCATGCCCAGCCTTTTTCTTTTTTAATGACTCCATCTCAGCCATTTCTTTATAAATTATGCATTTTCAAAATGCTGCACACTCTTCTTTTATTAATATTTCCCATTCCCTTTCAATTGGGGAAGTCAAGCATGTATTTTTATGACTTCCTGGCTACCCATTATTCCAGGCTGAAATATGTTTCACATGTTATTAGCACTGGGATATACAGTTTGGAATGGTCTTTGAAGCTTGGTTGAGACTGAGACAGGTTGCTAATCTTGGAATTAAAGATTCCCAGACTTGTACATCGTGCCAACTTATTATTCCATAGACTTGGTGTTTTGGTGGTTCCTTCTATGACAGCATCTACCCAACTACATTGGTGTGGGAGGAGTGGCAAAACCTGGGGGTTTAGCCTAGAATCCCTTCACAGACACAAATAAACTAAGTCCAGATTCCCTTGAGAGCTACTGACCCTTATCTAACTCTAAGCAGATAATGATTCTTGTGTGTAGACTTATATCAAAAAGTTAGTTTTATTTAAATTCATATGTTAAATTCTACCGATCTGGCTTGGTTCTGCAACCCAACAAGACAGACACAGACTTCAGAGAGTAAGTAGGAGTACAGAAAAAAGCAATTACTACTGTCCTGCATTACTATTAATCTTCTCATCACTCCTTATCACCCATCCCCTCCCATTTGTGGCTGTATGACTGTAACTTTGTCGCTTGTATCCTTACGATCTATATTGACTGTTTCCTAGTATGATTTGATTGCTTATTGTACCCTATGACTATCATTAAGTGTTGTACCTTAGGATTCTTGACTCTTGACGAATGTATCTTTCCTTTTATGTATACTGAGAGTATTTGCACCAAGACAAATTCCTTGTGTGTCCAATCACACCTGGCCAATAAAGAATTCTATTCTATTCTATTCTATTCTATTCTATTCTATTCTATTCTATTCTATTCTATTCTATCTGCCCTTTTTGCACCTGTATTGCATTCTAACCACTGTACCACCACAGCTCTTATATATACAGTACATGTACATATACAAATGGCTGTTCAACCTTTTCTTAAAAACTTCCAGTGTTGGAGAATTTACAACTTCTGGAGGCAAGTTGTTCCACTGGTTAATTTTTCCCACTGTTAGGAAATTTCTCCTTAGTTCCAGGTTGCTTCTCTCTTGGATTAGTTTCCATCCATTTTTTTCTTGTCCTGCCTTCAGGTGCTTTGGAGAATAGCTTGACTCCCTCTTCTTTATGGCAGCCCCTCCAATATTGGAACACTGCTATCATGTCTTCCCTAGTCCTTCTTTTCATTAGACTAGACATAACCATTCTCAGCAACTATCCTTTATATGTTTTAGCCTCCAGTCCCCTAATCCTCTTTGTTGCTCTTCTCTGCACTCTTTCTAGAGTCTAAATATTCTCTTTTTTCTTTTTCTTTTGGCTTGGATCCCAGTAAATGTCTTTATAGAGGCCCACAAGGAATTTTTGCCTGCACAAGGTGACTGATCCCTTTGGGCTCTGTGATTTATCAAAGTTTAATGCATTTGCTATGCACACAGTTGCCCCATTTAAGGGTTTACATTAAGAGTTTACATTGCAATTTGCAATTGTGGGAGGGTCAGCTGCTGTTTGCTTTCATGTCTGGGTTCCATCAGTGAGAGCTATTAATGTATTTTACCAGACAGACAGGAGAAAAAAAAAGTCATTTTTTTTTTACTGTGAAGAGAAAGAAGATGTTATGCTAATAGAAGTGAAGGGATTACAGAATGGAAGACTGTCCTGTAATACAGAAAAGGCTACCTTTGATTCTGGGTTTAATCAGTTCATAATTATTTGCTTTTTAATGGATTTGTTGGTCAATCAATGCCATCAGCATAATGGAACAGTTGAGAAAGGGGTCAGGAGGAAATGCATATCCAGATCCATCTGCCAAAAAAGAAAAATCACATATCCATTTAAAAGAATAAACAATTGTCACCTACTGTTAGACTCAACCGGCAATTTTATTTTCCTAGTTTGCATAATCCTGGACTCCTTTTGGTTCAAACATTAACGCATGGCTTTGTTGATAAAAATGTGTCTTCGGCTGTTAAAATTGTTCCGCATTAATCTCTCCTTTTAGGAGGACCCAGGATTGCATGACGTGCTAAGTATAGGGGTAATAGATTATCCCAGCGATATAGAAGCATTGTATTTAACAAAATGGGAAATGCTTATTAATGGGGTACTAATCTGGAGAAAAAATGGGGATGAGGTCCTTGGTGTTCTGTGAGCTGGGTGGTTTTCTTACAGACACTTCATTACCAAATTAGGTAACATCATCATTGGGAGAGGAGAAGGGGAAGGGGAAGGAGAAGGGAAGGAAGCAGAAGGGGAAGAGAAAGGAGGAAGGAGAAGCAGAAGGGGGGAAGGAGAAGGAGAAGGAGAAAGGGAAAGGAGAAGAGGGAAAGGAAGAAGGAGAAAGGGAAGAGGAAGGAGAAGGAGAAGGAGAAAGGAAGGGGAAGGGGAAGGAAAAGGAGAAAGGGAAGGGGAAGGAGAAGTAGAAGTAAAAGGAGAAGGAGAAGGAGAAAGGGAAGAGGAAGGAGAAGGAGAAGGGAAGGGAAGGAAAGGAGAAGAAGAGAAGGGGAAGGAGAAAGGGAAAGGGAAGAGGAAGGAGAGGAGAAGGAGAGGAGAAAGGGAAAGGAAGGAGAAGGAGAAGGAGAAAATGGGAAGGGGAAGGGGAAGGAGAAGGGGAAGGAGAAAGAGAAGGGGAAGGAGAAGGAGAAGAAGAAGGAGAAAGGGAAGGAGAAGGGGAAGGAGAAGAAGGAGAAGGGGAAGGAGAAAGGGAAGGAGAAGGAGAAAGGGAAGGAGAAAGGGAAGGGAAGCAGAAGGGGAAGAGGAAGCAGAAGGGGAAGGAGAAAGGGGAAGGGAAAGGAGAAGGAGAAGAAGGAGAAGGGGAAAGAGAAAGGGAAGGAGAAGAAGGGGAAGGAGAAAGGGAAGGGAAGCAGAAGGGGAAGAGGACAGAGAAGGAGAAGGAGAAAGGGAAAGGAAGGGGAAGGAGAAGAAGGAGAAGGGGAAGGAGAACTGTGGGATCCTTGGTGCTCTCTTAGCTTGGTGATTTTCTTCAGGTGTTTTATTAATGTCATTCAGGGGTGTGATTCAGCCAGTACAGACCGGTTCAAGCAAACCAGTAGTTCTGGGGATTGTTTGGCCCCACCTACCCACCCCTGTCCTATCTCTCCTTTGTTTGAAGTCCATCTGATTGGCGTGGCAGCGAAGATTGCTGTGCTTCAGCTGTTTCTACTCACTGGAGCTGCAGTAAAAGGTAAGTTTTCTTGCTGTTTTCAAATGGAACCGGTTGTTACACCGGTTGAACGCCACCACTATGCCACATCATCAGTGGCAATGCCAAGAACATATGTTTTCTCAAGAACCTGCTGCCACTAAGCATACTGCTTCATTGATGGCGATTTCAAACTTGTTTCGCATGTGCAGATATGTACAACACAACAATCACAATACCCTTACCTTTATCTCCTGCATTGCATCTGATTTATGCACTATTTCTCCTTGCCCCTTGTTTTCATCTGTTGCAGAATTCTGCAAAATCCTTTAGATCTAAAAAGTAAATAAATAAAAATTGCACAGTATTTATCCACTCTTTGTAACAAATAGACAAAGCCAAAGGGAGACACAGGGATTGAAGAAACAAATGCAAAAACAGATTCTTGCATCTTGTAGCAGTAGTAGTAGTAACACTTAACATATACACACACAGAGAGAGACACAAAAGCTGCAAACAATGGAACAAAAAACTTCTGAACCAGTTATTAAAACATATTAAGCCTTCTAAGTAACAAGAAAACAATGATAGTCATAATGAAAGAAAAATCCAATTAAACCACCATGGCGTTGCTCTATTGTCATAGCAACCCTGGCATAAAAATGTACGTCAAAAAACTTGCCAGGAACGTGTCAGTCTATAAGCAGCCAAAATCCCAAGGTAATCATTCAGGAGTTCAAAAGAAGCTAATAAAAAAAAGCCCGCGGGGTATCCAGTAATGGTCGTGTTGTTCTGAGAAAAAAACAGAAGGCCTGAGAATCAAAGCTTTGAGTGGTAGAAGAGAAATTTAGTCAGAAGGAATGGAAATCAGAGAAACCAAAATAAAGCACGGTCTGAACCGTAACTTGGCTATTCCAATGTAGTATTAGTGATTCTTTCTTCTTTCTTTCTTTCTTTCTTTCTTTCTTTCTTTCTTTCTTTCTTTCTTTCTTTCTTTCTTTCTTTCTTTCTTTCTTTCTTTCTTCTCTTTCTTTATTGTTTCTTTTCCTTCCTTCCTTCCTTCCTTCCTTCCTTCCTTCCTTCCTTCCTTCCTTCCTTCCTTCCTTCCTTCCTTCCTCCCCTTTCATATCCCATCCCATATCCCATATATATTATACACACATGTACATTTATGTATGTCTATTTATATAAAATACATATATGTAGATGTATTTATATGGGTATATAGATATATGATAGATAGATAGATAGATAGATAGATAGATAGATAGATAGATAGATAGATAGATAGATAGATAGATAGATAGATAGATAGTAGGTAGGTAGGTAGGTAGGGAGAGAGAGAGAGAGAGAGAGAGAGAGAGAGAGAGAAGATGATGGATGGATGGACAGATAGACAGATGGCTGGACAGAGGGACAGGTGAACAGACAGAGAGACAGATGATAGATAGACACACATGTGCATCTATCTATCCGTACACACATATCGTGTATATTTGAGAAGTAGCCATATCTGAAATTGGGAGGAATTGGGGGCGGGGGGGGGGAGAATAATTTATGCACCATATCTGCTCAAAAGCAAAGAAAACAAAAATCCGTAGAGAAATTAAGCTAGTCTTAGCAATTTAAAGTTGAACGGATGCCAAAGTGTTCAGGTAAAACGGCTTTGATCCCAGTTCCTGTATCTGTTTCATGATATTAGCTAATGCTTTCAAGAAGTGGGAAGGAGGAACAGTCAATTAGCAACCCATATTCTTTTCTTTAACAAAAAAAAATTCCTACTTTTTTGAATACCGTAGTTTATTTACTAATTTTGTGGGAGAGGAAACATAAGAGGGGTTTGCAAGCAATTTGGAAACAATTTGTCCCATTACTTTCATTGATGGGGTTATAAATGGGCTTGCCAGAAATGCTGAACTCTAAAAAATATATATAACCAGAGAAACTTTAGAGTTCAGCATTTCTGGCAAGCCCATTTATAATTCCAGCATAATATTACTTTAACTCCAAAGGAAGCATTATCTTAGCTTAATATTCTGGGTTTATATGAAATCCTTCTCCCCATTTCACCAACACACCACCTACTGCTTCCTGTGCGGTAGTTTTGTTTTTCGTATTTCCCATAACTGGAGATGGGAATCCTGTGGGATAATCTTGAAATTTCATTTTAATCAATATTAGTGAATTTGCTCACAATTAACATAGAAAACTTCTCTACAGTCAGATCAGTGTTCAAGCAGTGTGGGATTTTCAAAAGAAAATGCTATACCTACAGTTTTCTTTATAAGCTAAGTGAAATTTGGATTAATGCCAGTCACTGTGAGAGGTATGTTGGAATCCTAATGGACCATCAGTTAAATATGAGCTAGCACTGCGGCGGTAGCCAGAAAAAAATCCCAATGCAATCCTAAACTGTATTAATAGAGGGATAGAATCAAGATCATGTGAAGTTCTAGTACTACTTTACAAAGCTTTAGCAAGACTGCACTTGGAATACTGCATCCAATTTTGGTCACCACAATATAAAAAAACATGTTGAGCCTCTGGAAAGAGTGCAGAGAAGAGCAATAAAGATGATTAGGGGACTGGAGGCTAAAACATACGAAGAACGGTTGCAGGGATTGAGTATGTCTAGTCTAATGAAAAGAAGGACTAAGGGAGACCTTATAGCAATCTCCCAATATTTGAGGGGTTCCTATAAAAACAAGTGGATTAGGGTTAGGGTCAAATTATTTTCCAAAGCACCAAAACGCAAGATGGGAAACAGTGGATGGAAACCAACCAAGGAGAGGAGCAACCTAGAACTAAGGAGACATTTCCTGACAATGAGAACAATAGCTTGCCTCCAGAAGTTGTGGGTGCCATCACTGGAGGCTTTCAAAAAAAGATTGGTCAATCATTTGTCTGAAATAATGAGGTCTCCTGCTTGTCCTGTCATGCCCCTGGTGGAGACTGACTCTGAGGGAGAGGAGGAACAGCCGATAGGAAGTGGAAGTGTGGCTCCGGAGGTTGTGGAGGAGGCTGGGGAAGGGCAGAGTCTAGCTGAGCAGTCAGATGAAGACCCAGGCCCATCCCCTACCCTTCCTAGGGCACGCAGGGAGGAGAGGATAAGGGAGAGATGTCGTCTATGGGGGAGGAGAGGGCCTTGATCCTCTTCATGGGCTGCAGCTGTGACCACTGAATAAGAGTACTGACATGCGTAGGAGTGAACGCTGGAAACAAAGTGTGGAAATGTGTCTATTTTATGGTTCCTCTCTGTGTTTGGCATCCTTCCTAGTGTGTGTTAACTGTGGACGTCCTCCAGCCCTTATCTTGCCTAGTTTGCATTTTTCCTTCTTCTTGTAACTGTTTGTGTGGGAGTTTTTTGTCTTTCGTCAAGAATATTCGGAGCTTGGAAGCAAAGTGAAGAAATAAAAGGGGCTTCACCTGTTTTCTGTGACTGTGTTTGTTTTGTATCCCACCCTGGGACATCATAGGTCCCTTCCAACTCTATTATTCTATGTTCTAGGAAAATTTTAATCTCCCCCTTTCCAGAAAGGAAAGGCTAATTTAGGCATTGTTGTTGGAGAACATCAAATTAGAAAGCATTGCCAAGAAAAATATTCTGCACACCATTTGCTTATCCAATCCTTTTAACTAATGTTTCTTATCTTTTTTAAAAAAATAAACTTTATTGTTCTTTTACTTTTTTAAAAAAACAAAAAATAATAATAATAACATTAACAATACTGTAGCATCAGTCTTATACATATTTATCTCTTGTGCATATTTACATTTATATACATTGTTGTACAGTTATATACATTTATCTATAGATTGCTAGTCTTAAATTCCTTTATTTCCTATCTGTCTAGATTCCAGCCAATTGTACCACCTATTCCAAATTTTATAACATTCAGTCTCTTCTTTATCCTTTAATGTTAGGGTCATTTTGTCCATTTCAGCACAATCCAAGATTTTTTGAATGACCAATTCATCAGGGGGAATGTTATTGTGTTTCCAACGTTCTGCATATGATATTCTAGCTGCCGTTAACATATATAATATATCTATTTTTCATGTATCTTTTTAAATATTCCTAACATAAATAACTCTGGTTCAAACTCTATTTGTTCTTTAACAATATCTTGTAACCGTTGCTTTATTGTAATCCAATATTTTTGAGCTTCTGGGCAGGACCACCACATGTGGTAGAAGGTACCTTGTTTCTTTCTACATTTCCAGCATGCCGGATTCATGTTGGGATATATTTTAGCCAGTCTCGTTGGAGGTAAATGTCATTGATAGAACATCTTGTATATATTTTCTTTGTATGCTGAAGATCTTGTTAATTTATTGTTTTGATTCCAAATACTTTCTCATTCTGTTAGATTTATACAGTATTAAGTCCTATGTTTTTGGCCCATGCTATCATACATCCTTTAACAATTTCTTCTTCTAAATCTACTTCTAATAAGTATTTATAAATTTTTGTAATATTTTTCTCATCCAAGCCTGTTAGAATTTTATCCAATTGTTGTAGTTCGGTATATATTCCACATTCTTCTATGTCTTTTTAAAGTCTATTTTGCAACTGGAGTAACTAATGTTTCTTATCATTGGATTCTCTACCAGCAACAATGAGCTCAGATACTTAATTATGGTTTTATCTCCTACATAATTATGATATCATTTTCATAATTGGAAGCTCAATAATTTTCAAATCACTTAGTTCCAGATAGTACTAAAAGCCAAGGAGCACAATGGAAAAAATGAGTCTACAATGAAAGAAGACTGAATAAATGACAACATGTAGAACAAGCAATGTGTCAAGTGAAAGAAATCAGGAACCAGAGCAAAGTTCAAAAGTACTACAAGTTTATTTCATGTTATCTGTATGCAAGAATCTGATTGATGATGGATTGAGAAGAAACTTCCTAACAGTGAGGACAATCAACCAGTGGAACAGCTTGCCTTCAGACATTGTGGGTGCTCCATCACTGGAGGTTTTTAAGAAGAGACTGAATAGTCACTTGTCTGAAATGATATAGGCTCTGGACGAACACAATACAGAAGCCTGATGATGGCAGATGAGATTTTGCCGAAACGTTGCTATAACTTTAAAAGCACAACTATAATGACGTGGGAAAATACCCGAACAAAGCTGAATACCATATACATACATACATACATACATACATACATACATACATACATACATACATGTTGTGACTCCGAGACTTGAACCTGATCAGTCAGCAGATGTGGGTTCGAGCGATGAAGAAGATCTGGCACTGAGATTCGAGCCTGCATTATTAAGTGACTTAGAGGGGAGTCAAGTAGAGGGAGAGGAGTTGGATCTGAGATATGAACCTGATTTATTGGAGGTTTCAGAGTCCACTCCCTCCCCTGAATCTACTTCCCTGATTGCACCTCAGGTGTTAACTGTTAATCAGGAAAGTGTATCAGAGGCTTCAAGCGGTGATGAAACTGCCGGATGCTGGCTGGATGCCAGAACTAGGAGAAGATTGAGACGTCAATCTCAATTAGAAAAGAGACGTCCAGCAAAGGATTAATTAATGAGACTGACACGCCCTCTCTCAGAGGATATAAGGGAGCGTACGAGTTCGTAATCTTTGCTGGAAACAAAGTGGATTTTGCCTTGGAAAGAAATGCGTCTGACTACTGCGTTGTGATTTACGAACTATACAGAATTGCCGGACAGATTCTAGGAGGATTGCCAAAGGGCTGTGAAAACAGAGCAATTGAATCTTCTGTCTCTGGTTTTGTTTGCGTAAAGTATTTGAACTCTGGAACTTGAAGTTTTCATCTGTGGATACAGGTGGGACAGAACACATATACATATACATATACATATACATATACATACATATATACATTTTACAGCGTATATTGAGCAATGGTTATTTTTTTTTTCTTTATCTTTATCATTGACGTGATCTGCCTTGTTACAATAACTCCTTCGTTCTTTTAATGTTTTAATTTCTCTATAGAGTTTATAATTAAATGCATATCTTCTGTCATTTCCATAACTTATCCAAATATCAAATATTACCTTTTCTTTAACCAATCATACCAAATGTTCCGTATTTCATAACAGTCACTATCTTGTTTACTTTCTTAACAATTTGGTTAGGCTATCCATCTCAGCACATTCATGTATTTTTTTTTTTTAATTACCATATCCTCTGAAGGAATGAAAGACAGTTTCCAGTTTTGTGCGTAGGTTATTCTGGCCGCAGTTATAACGTGCAAAATTAAATATTGATATTTTTTGCTCCATGTTTAAATCTATCATACTTAGCAGAAAGGTTTCGGGTTCAAGTTTTAAAGTTTGTTTTGTTATATTTAAAATCCAATTTCTAATATTCCTCCAAAACTTCTGAGCACATGGGAGTTTTGACAAGGCTCTTAAGAAGCTATTTTTTTGAGGGGCTCGTAAGCAGTTCTGAAAGCAGATTTCCCCTGGCCATTTGTTTCCTTTCATTTTCTTTTGTGATTTCTCTCCTGAGGGTCCATAACATCAGCCCCCTTCTTTTATCCAGTCCTCTTCAAAAGAGAAGCAGGATTTGACTTTGTTCTTGGGGGAGATGCCATGTTTTCAATGGCTGAATTCATTTGGTCCTCAGGAACTGTTGATTAGGAACTGCTCAGGCATCAGAAGAAGTGATGATTATAACAGCAAAGAAGGCTGGTGATCGGAGAGCTTTGTCGATCTTTGCAAACATAGCAATTAAAAAGTCCCAAAGGTGGTTTGTTTGTTGTTGTTTTTTTGAAGAGGCGACAGGACTTTCTGTTTTTTTTTTCTTTGAAGATGTTTCGCTTCTCATCCAAGAAGCTTCTTCAGCTCTGACTGGATGGTGGGGAATGAAAAGATTTATACTCCTTGCAGACAGCTGGTCGTTTGTATTCTTTTTATAGAGTCCTTGAGGCCACTAAGGCTTTGAGTTTGATACCCCTGCCTTAGGTATTCAAACATGGCTATCATGCCGCCCCTAGTCCTTCTTTCCATTTAGAAAAGTTTGGATTGAAAAGGAACAGATAAAATAAATACCATTAAATAGTCTGTCTGTCTGTCTGTCTCTCTCTCTCTCTCTCTCTCACACACACACACACACACACACACACACACACACAGACAAAGACAGAGAGAGACACAGAGATAGGGAGAATGACAGGGACAAAGAGAATGAAAGAGACAAAGAGAATGAGAGACAGAGAGAGGGAGAATGAGAGAGAATGAAAGAAAGAGAGACAAATGAGAGAGAAACAGAGAATGAGAGGAAGAGAAATGAAAGAGAGAGAAAATGAGAGAGACACACAGAAAGAGAGAGACAGAGGAGAATGAGAGAGAGAGAGAGAGAGAGACTGAGAGAGACTGAGGAGAAACAGAGAATGAGAGGAAGAGAAAATGAAAGAGAGAGAAAATGAGAGAGACACACAGAAAGAGAGAGACAGAGGGAGAATGAGAGAGAGAGAGAGAGAGAGAGAGACAGAGAATGAGGGAGAAACAGAGAATGAGAGAGGGAATGAGAGAGAGAGAATGAGAGAGACACACAAACAGAGATACAAAATTAAAGAGAAAAACAATGAGAGAGAGAGAGAGACAGAGAGAGACTGAGCAAATGAGAGAGAGAGAATGAGAGACAGGCAGACAGAGAATGGAGAGAGAGACAGAGAGACACACAGAGAGAGAAACAGAGAAATAGAGAGAGAGAAGAGCGAGCAATCAATGGACAATCCGTATGTTCATGCTAAGCAGCTAAACCTGTATCATTTTTGTTTTACTTTTCCGGCTTGTCTTTGGATAATCTGCAAGAAATTAATGGAGAGAAATCCTAGAGGGAAAGATTCAGAATGAATGAATTCCCTGCAATGCGAATTCTCACTGTCTAGTGTCAAATGTCCAATGGTTTGGCAACTTCAATTAAAAACCCACTGAGGGAATTTGTTAAAAAAAAAAAAAAACCTGTCACAGCCAAGTCCAGCAAGACAGATGTTCCCGGTGTTCCTTGGCTAAGGCAGAGACAAACTTTAAAAATATTTCTGTTATAGTGATACAGCTGTTGCTTTTATCAAAAGTGTCGGCCAGGGATAACATCTGCCTGAGCAAGCAGAGACCGCCTGTGTCCTGTTCCCTTTGCTAAAGCCCTTAATGGATATTGTCACCATGCAGATAAATCTACCTCCACGTTCTGTTTGCCCACAAAGAAGATTTAGGTGGGGTTATTCTAAAATGCATGGAGAAACATCTGTTAAAGCCATCAACCCTAGATAGGTTTACTTTGGGGGTGTGTGGAGTGGGAAGGATGCTTGAAATCTGCTGTGAAGATGGATGGCGTAAGACCGGTCGAGGGAGAAAAATCTTTTGAGTTGCCGTGAGTGATTGGAGGAGACCCTGATGTGTAGTTTCCACTTGTATGTGCTAAATGAATTTGAACACTGAATAGAATTAAAACACCGTTGCTCCTGAAGCGTCAAGTAAGCTTAAACGTGGGAAAGGCTAACTGTGTTGGCTAATACAAGTGAGCTGTAGAAATGTCGGGGGGTATTAATTATGGGCAGCAAATCGAGACCAAACATAGAACCTAGAATAACAGAGCTGGAAGGGATTTTGGAGGTCTTCTAGTCCAACCCTCTCCTCAAGCAGGAGAAATACAATTTCAGATAGGTGGCTGTGAAGTCTTTAAAAAAAAAAAAACCTCCAGTGATGAAGCACCCACAACTTCTGAAGGCAAGCTGTTCTACCAGTTAATTGTCTACAAGGCTAGGAAGTTAATTCCAGGTTGCTTCTGTCCTTGAGTATTTTCCATCCATTGCTTCTTGTCTTGCCTTCTGGTGCTTTGGAAAATAAGTTGACCCCCTCCTCTTTGTGGCAGCCCCTCAAATACTGGAATCCTGCTATCATGTCACCCCAATCCTTCTTTTCTCTAGACGGGCCATACCCCAATCCTGCAACCGTTCTTAGTATGTTTTTGTCTCCAGGCCTTTAATCATCTTAGTTGCTCTTCTCTGCACTTTTTCCAAAGTCTCAACATCTTTTTTGTAATGTGGTGACCAAAATAGGTTAAAAGTTATATACAATTCAATTAGCCTGTTGCTAATTGCTTACACAATATAATGGCTAAACCAGGAGTCAGCAATCCTCGGCTCTGGAGCCACATGTGGCTCTTTCATCCCTTTACTGCGGATTCCTACGCAATTGATAGGGCTTTAATTTAGGACAGATAGAGGAAAAAGGACACTGCGCTAGGAGGAGACTGTCAGGGCTCCAGCAATTACCCCCATTTAAATCACGAGTCTCTAGTTGGATTTTCAAAACTTAAAGAAGATTTATTAGGAGTAAACATTCCAGCGCTGCCTGGGGATAGCCGACTCTGAGACACATCATTCATTGTCACCCTTGACCCTGGTTTTCCCCCAGCCCCTGGGTGTATGATAATTCACATTCTCCAATGGGACACATCCATAGCCAAGAGTCATCAATCCATGTTCTCCAGGTAGAATTTTGTGCAGCAGAAACTTCAGTCACCTAGAAACTATCTTTGAAAACATTTATGGAATGCAAATTGCCCACTGCTCTCCTCTCCCTTTCTGTTGGCAACTCTAAAAAGATCATAGACATATTTTATGAGTTGACAGAGACTCTAGGGTGGGGGAACCGGACTTCCAGTTGGCTCCAGAATTGAATGGGGGGGCTTCTGTTTAGGACCTTTGTGGCTCTTTGAGTGTTTAAGGTTGCCGATCCCTGGCTAAACTAAAAAAAAAAAACATAGCATTGTCTGTTTGCGAATCCAGGCAAACTCTCCATCCCATCGTTCTGCCTTAGCCATCATTAAGTAGCAAATGGGTACGTGAGAATCTGTCCCTGTCTGTTTCATGCAACCAATTCAATGAAAACGATCAATTCAAATAACTCCAATCATCTCAATTCAATAGAAAAAAAATAAATCAAAATGATATGGAGTCCTGATTTGATCTGCATCGATTCCCTTCCCCAAAAAATTATTTATTTTGGAGATTTGATGAAATTGCCATTGAACTAAACGGAAGGTTGAGTCTTTGTGCAGTCCTAATAATGGAGTGTCATTTAGTGTGGGGGTTAGAAATTTATATTCTGCTTGAGTTTTAAGACAGAGAGAAGTTTAAGCAATTTAGAATGGTATAATGCCATATATGCGTTATCCAAGACACGATAGAAGCAACATCCTCGTGGTTTAATCAACAACTTGCAATCTGATTGCAAATGGTGCTTAATTAGAGATGTGGAGAAACTTCCCTCAGGAATTATAAGTTCTTCATCACTTAAAAATATTCTTCTCTGCAAGCAGAAATATATTCATCAAACATTTTTTTCTCCAAATTTCCAGCTGGTTTTGTTGTGATTTTTTTAAGCTGGCCACATTGTTAAATTGTGGAATTCTCTATTTCTACAGTGATCTGCCACCAACATGGAGCATCTGAGAATGAATTTGAATAATTTTTGTTTTACAAAAGATTTAGGAAAGGAAGAAAAACAAAATCCAAGTTCTTCTAACCTAGAAACAAGTTGAGTGAGGAAAATATAAGATTGCTTTAATTTTTAAATCTATGAAGAGAAGAGAAGAGAAGAGAAGAGAAGAGAAGAGAAGAGAAGAGAAGAGAAGAGAAGAGAAGAGAAGAGAAGAGAAGAGAAGAGAAGAGAAGAGAAGAGAAGAGAAGAGGAAAGTTGTAAGGGACATTGTAGGTCTTCTAGTCCAACCCTTTGCTCAGGCAGGAAACCCTATGCCCGTGATGGCGAACCTATGGCACGCGTGCCACAAGTGGCATGCAGAGCCATTTGTGCCGGCACGTGAGCCACGAGCAAACTTACCTCACTGCGCATGTGTGCACTTCATAGCTGATTTTTTTGGCTAGTTTGAGGCCTTTTTCGGCCTCCCAGAGGTTTGGAAAAAGCCTCTGTGAGGCTTTTCAGGACGAATAGGACTGTTTCATCACTTCCTGTAATACCGGAAGTGATGAAACTGGCATATTATTCTGTCTGAAAAGCCTTGCAGAGACTTTTTTCAAGTCCCCGGGAGGCCGAAAAAGGCCTCAAACCAGCTGAAAAAGCAGCTGTGAGGTGCAGTGCAGGTAATGGCGGCAGGGGTGGGATTCTACCAGTTCTGTCTGGCTCTGTAGAACCGGTAGCTCTGAAGAGCAGCAGACATAGAACCGGTTCTATGTCTGCTGCTGTTTTGGCCCACCCACCCGCCTGGGCTCTTACCTGACCTTTATTTCTTGCTTTTTCAACCTCAGCTGCTTTGCGTGGCACAGCTGCGGTTGAAAAAGCAAGAAAAAAGTGCTTTTTTAAATGCTGCGCACCTGCGCGCAGCGCTGCTCAGCTGTCCAGGCAGCAAGCTGACAATGTTTCACACGTGCGCACAGCAAAATGTAAATCACTGAACTGGTAGTTATATCGGTCAGATCCCACCCCTGGGTGGTGGTGGGGATTACACATGCATGAGCAGGGTGTGTATGGGGGTGGGGTGCACATTGCATTCTGGGTGCTGGCCTGCGAGTGTGCACGCACTAACGTGCACACAATTTTTGGCACAGGAGCCCAATAAGGTTAGCCACCACTGCCCTATACCATTGAAGACAAATAGTTGTTCAAACTATTCTTAAAACTGCCAGTGTTGGAGCACCCACAATTTCTGGAAGTAAGTTATTCCACTAATTATTTTTTTTCTAATTGTCAGGAAATTTCTCCTTAGTTCTAGGTTGCTTCTCTCCTTGATTAGGTTGCATCCAACGTTTCTTGTTTTACTTTCTGGTGCTTTGGAAAATAGCTTGAACTCCTCTTCTTTGTGGCAACCCTTCAAATATTGGGACACTGCTATCATGACACCTCTGGTCCTTCTTTTCACTAGACTAGCCATATCCAATCCCTGCAACCATTCTTCAAATGTTTTAACCTCCAGGCCCCTAATCATAATTACATATGGTCTCCTATCTTCTCATTTTAACCATGAATTTTGACTTTTTTCCCCCAGTTTTCTATGGTTTATTTAGAGTATTGTTTCAACCTTGCTCGTTTGTTTGTGGAGATTCTCAGTCTTCCAGGTCATGGTTGTCCCAAAGGTGCTTTTTCAAGAGGCAACTGGACTTTCTGGTTTTTCTTTGAAGACATTTCGCTTCTCATCCAAGAAGCTTCTTCAGCTCTGATTGAAGAATTCCCCTTCCCCACCATCCAGTCAGAGCTGAAGAAGCTTCTTGGATGAGAAGTGAAATGCCTTCAAAGAAAAAACAGAAGGTCCAGTTGCCTCTTGAAAAAGCATCTTTCAGACTTGCTCATTTGATTAATTTATCGTTCAGGGTATCTGTGAATTCACAAAATGGGCTAATGAAATTGTATAGAAATATATAACCCATCACTCTGCAGCAAACAATCTCTTCCTTGAGGAAAATCATTCTACTGACATTGTGAGAAGGATCCCCAGAGGAACTGGAACTTGGATTGTTCTTAATTCTCCACTTACTACTGTAAAACATAACCCAGAAAAATTTTCTTATATTTTCTTATATTTTTTACATTTGTCTCCTACCATACGTTCAGGCTTGTTTCATTAAGCATTTCTTGACATCCATTCTTTCAGATCTCAAAATTATAAACTCATAGGGCTGGAAGATACTTTGAAGGTCTTCTAGCCCAACCCCTTGCCCAAGGCAGGAGATCTTATTCCATCCTGGACAAACAGCTGTTCAAACTTTTCTTGAAGACCTTGAAGATCCCAAAATGTGGTGATGATTCTTCTCCAGAACAGAGAAGACCAACAAAATATATAGCCTATGAGTCAACTCCCTGTCTTATTTTCTATCACTCTTCTCTTTTTTCTTTCTAAAAGACAAAAAAAGGATAATGCAATAATTTCTGCTTAGGTTTTCTCCAAATTGGCAGGAGGGATTGGAATCAAAAATGGGGAAATGGCATGAGAAAGGATGACCTTGTCTGAAACCATGGACATCTGCTAGGAGAAAGTTGTCCAAGTATCACTTAAAGTCTGCAACCATCAGATTATGCCTTATTTATCTGACTTCTGGCTTTCCAACATTCAAACACCCGCTTTAGATGCAATGACCTCAAATTTAATTGCTGGCATCTCCAATTAGATTTCCCCTACCTGAAAACTTCAAAAGATGTTCTTAATCAGTGCCAATAATACTGGACTAGAAGTACATCTAGAATGCATCTAAAATCTCCATGTTTCCACCATATATAAAATGACCTTTTGCCCTGCTGATCAGGTGGAAGAGATGGAGCCATAAAAAGTGAAGTGCACTTACTTTGTGAGTATGGCCCTGTCAAGGTGTGCCCCAAAGGTGCTTTTTCAAGAAGCAACTGAACTTTTCGGTTTTCCTTTGAAGATGTTTCACTTCTCATTCAAGAAGCTTCTTCAGCTCTTTCTGGATGAGAAGCGAAACATCTTCAGAGAAAAACCAGAAAGTCCAGTTGCCCCTTAAAAAAGCATTTTTGGGACAACCATGGCCAAGATGACTGAGAATCTCCGTAGACATCTGTCCATATGGGTCCTCTAGCTTTTTACAGGATGCGAATGCATTTGATAAAGGATCCATGATTCTTTAATGATGTCTATTCTCATTATACTTACATTGGTTTTGTGGTGCTAATAAACCTAGATGACCTAAGGGGCTGCTACAAAGAAGAGGGGGTCCACCTATTCTCCAAAACACCTGAAGGCAGGTGAAGAAGCAATGGATGGAAACTAGTCAAAGAGAGAACCAGCATAGAACTAGGGAGAAATTTCCTAACAGTAAGAACTACAATATGTCAATGTCTTCTTCAGCTTCAACCACAATAATACCCGGGCAAACAATTTATACAAACTCAAGGTAAGCTGCTTCAAACTCGATTGCAGAAAATATCATTTCAGCAACAGAGTGGACAATGCCTGGAACGCCCTACCCGACTCCGTTGTTACAGCCTCAAACCCTCACAGCTTCAGCCTCAAACCGTCTACCATGGACCTCACCCCATTCCTAAGAAGTCCTTAAAGGGGGTGTGCATAAGCGCACCAGCATGCCTACGGTCCCTGTCTTACTGTCCCCATTTATCTGTATTTATTTCCTTTGTTCATGTTTATGTTCATACCTATACTTGTTTTCTTGTACATGTTTGACAAACAAACAAACAAATAAACAAACAAGAACAATTAACCAAGGGAACGGCTTGCCTCCAAATGTTGTGGATGCTCCAACACTGAGATTTTTAAGAAGAGATTGGACAACTTATTTCAAACCATTTGTATGAACTTTGTATGCTTGAGGACGAGGGTTGGACTAGAAGTCCTCCAAGGTCCCTTCCAATTCTGTTATTCTGATTACTTTCAGAATGTGATGTTATAATAGCAGACTGATGGCCACCTTATATCATTTTCTACAGCATTCTTTATCATCCCTTTGTGTCCAAACATTGTTTCACCCTGTATTTGAATTATCCAGGTTAAGAGTGCCATTCATCTGAATTAACATATTACACTCGTCTTATCTTCTGAGATGGGAGCTTTCTGACATTGGAGCAAAAATCACTTGTCACTCAGAAAAAAAAAATGTGTCTTTCAGCAGTACTTCAAAAGTCACATTTAGCAAAAAGAAATACTGCAGCATCGCTTCTAAACGTGTGCTTTTTATCGTAACATTGCTTCAGTTTGGAAGCCCAAATGCCGGTCCTGAGCTTATCAGACACAAACATGTCTCTTGATCTCTCCAAAGCTTCAAGTGTAACAACCAGCATCTCTTTGTATGCTTGCCAATACCTACCATGCTGTTTCTCAAAGGTTTCCTTCCCTTATGAAAACTGTTCCAGCCTTTCTACTTTGCAGTTTGTGCACACATCCAGCTTTGCAGGTGCAAACTTCCCCGCCAACTGCAGGATGAAGACATGAATAAACAAAATTGTCCTCAACCCAACTCTAGTTCCTTCTAATTCTCCTCCTCCTCCTCCCCCCTCCTCCCAGAATAAAAGAGTTGGAAGATACCTTAGAGGTCCTCTAGTCCAACCCTCTACTCAAGCAGGAGACCCTACTATTTCAGACGAGTGCTTGCCCAATATCTTTTGGAGATGGAGCACCCACAATCTCTAAAGGCAATTTCTTCCACTGATTATTTCTCCTCCTCCTCCTCCTCCTCCTCCTCCTCCTCCTCCTCCTCCTCCTCCCTCCTCCTCCTCCTCCTCCTCCTCCTCCTCCTCCTCCTCCTCCTCCTCCTCCTCCTCCTTTGCTGTCTTTCCATACTCAAATTAAGAAGCCACATTTTCCCATTTCTTTTGATACAAGCTGAACCAAGTAGTCGGTCCAGAGGTGGTATTCAGCAGGTTCAGACCAGTTCTGGAGAACCAGTAGCGGAAATTTTGAGTAGTTTGGAGAACTGTCAAATCCCATCTCTGACTGGCCCAGCCCCATCTATTCTCTGCCTCCCATTGAGTCCCAGCTGATTGGCTGGGTCTTCTTTTATTGTCCTGCACAGGATAACGGAGCTGGAAAGCAGGTTAATGGGGTGGGGAGGGAAGTTGTTCCACTGATTAATTGTTCTCACTGTCAGGAAATTTCTCCTTAGTTCTAAGTCGCTTCTCTCCTTGATTAGTTTCCACCCATTGCTTCTTGTTCTGCCCTCAAGTGCTTTGGAGAATAGCTTGACTCCCACTTCTTTGTGGCAGCCCCTGAGATACTGGAACACTGCTATCATGCCTCCCGAGTCCTTCTTTTCATTAGACTAGACATACCCAGTTCCTGCAACCATTCTTTATATGTTTTATCCTCTAGTCTCCTAATCATCTTTGTTGCTCTTAGATTCTCAATGTCTTTTTTACATCGTGGCGACCAAAACTGGATGCAATATTCCAAGTGTGGCCTTACCAAGGCATTATAAAGTGGTATTAACACTTCACATGATCTTGATTCTATCCCTCTGTTAATGAAACCTAGAATTGTGTTGTCTTTTTTGGCAGCTGCTGCACACTGCTGGCTCATATTTAAATGGTTGTCCACTAGGACTCGGAGAAACAATGGATGGAAACTAATCAAGGAGCAATCCAACCTAGAACTAAGAAGAAATTTCCTAGTGGTGAGAACAATTAACCAGTGGAACAGCTTGCCTTCAGAAGTTGTGTGCGTCCCATCACTGGAAGTTTTCAAGAACAAACTGGACAGCCAATTGTCTAAAATGGACTAGATGACCTCTTCAAGATCCCTTCCAACTCTGTTTCATGTTCTAGTTTTTAAGGGACCACAAGATACTTGGAAGATTTCCCCTCCCTTCCCCCCAAAAATGATTCACATGATTAAATTTTGGAACCTTTGGACAAGATGGACTCAAGAAAGCAGAAACATACCATTGATCTCTCTATGGACTTAAGACTCCACGTTGATTTTGAATGAGACCCCTTTATTCATTCCTAGTTCTTTTTCCCCAGTATACCTAATTTTTTTCTGAACAAGAGTGGTGGATTTGGAGCAGTAGATATTTGACAGGATTATGGTGAGATTTTTTTAAATAGGCACCTGCATCAACAAAAAATTTTGCAAAATATTGCAGTTGCTGGAGAAGCCCAGAGTAATCTGGATGGATAAAGCATGCAACTGGCAGGAATTCAAATTCAAAGTTGGCTGAATTCAAGAGAGATGAAAAAGGTAAGAATTTATTCCAGCACTGCATCAGAAAACATTCTCTCTCTCTCTTTTTTTTTTCTTTTCCAAAACTGGTGACTAAAGGCATGTCTGAGCGCTGGAGAAAAATTGTCCTCTTAAAAAAAAGGAACTCCACAGCTGAGACATACTAAAATCTTCTTTTAGTTGCATTAAAGCAGGGGTCTTCAAACTTGACAGCTTTAAGACATGTGGACTTCAACTCCCAGAATTCCTCCTCCAGTCATGTTAACTTAGGAATTCTGGGAATTGAAGTCCACACGTCTTAAACTTGCCAAGTTTCAAGACCCTTGCATTAAAGCATAGAATTGTGGAATTATAGATCTCAGGAGGTTCACATTGATTGTTGGTGTTGTTCATTAAGTCAATGCCTGATTATTTGTGACCCCATGGATCCCCTGTCCTATCTAACCTTGAGAGTCTAGAAAGAGTGCAGAGAAGAGCAACAGAGATGATTAGGGGACTGGACACTAAAGCATATGAAGAACAGTTGAAGGAATTGAGTAGGTCTAGCTTAATGAAAAGAAGGGCCAGGGGTGACATGATAGCAGTGTTCCAATATCTCAGGGGCTGCCACAAAGAAGAAGGAGTCAAGCTATTCTCCAAAGCATCTGAAGGGAGGACAAGAAGCAATGGGTGGAAACTAATCAAGGAGAGATCCAACATAGAACTAAATAGAAATTTCCTGACAGTGAGAACAATTAACCAGTGGAACAACCTGCTTCCAGAAATTGTGGGTGTTCCAACACTGGAGGTTTTTAAGAAGAGATTAGACAATGATTTGTCTGAAATGGTATAGTGTTTTCTGGGTGAGCAGAGGGTTGGAGTACAAGACCTCCAAGGTCCCTTCCAACTCTATTATTCTGTTATTCTGCCTTCCATCTTTCCCAACCATAGCGTCTTTTCCAATGTCTCTTCTCGTAAGAGCCATGGTGGCACAATGGTTAGAGGCTACTTCAGCTGCCTGCTGGCTGCCTGCAACTTGGCAGTTCGAATCCCACCAGGCTCAAGGTTGACTCAGCCTTCCATCCTTCCGAGGTGGGTAAAACGAGGACCCAGATTGTTGGGGAAAATATGCTGACTCTGTAAACCACTTAGAGAGGGCTGTAAAGCACTGTAAAGAGTGCTTTAAGTCTAAGTGCTATTGCTATTAGGTGGTGAAAGTATTTGCACTTCAGACTTGGGCATTTTATGGCCCCAAAGACTTAGGTAGCCCTCCCTTTGGCTGTCCCTCTCCAGTTAAAAAATACAAATCAAAGGTAAATAAGTGGGGGCAAGTAGAAGGGCAAGAGCCTTCTACTCAGTTACCATGTCCTCACTGAGACTGCTGGCCCCTTCATGTGGCCCCACTGGGGAAATTAATTGCCCACCCCTGACATAGATCATCAAGTCAAACCCTTTGCAATTAAAACTTCCATGAGAGGTAAATGTTAGGCCTTGACTTAAAAATCTCCTGAGTTGGGAAACCCACAGTTTTCAAAGTAATGTCCGTGCAAAGGTTTTTATTTTTTATTTTTAGGGGTCCTCTCTGAGCTTGGTTGTTTTCTTGCAGATGTTTCATGATCGAAACTAGATAGCATCATCAGTGCATCAGGACTCCTCATTTCAACCCTGAGCTACAAATATTCTTCTTTATTGGTAACAGTTTTTTCCCCTCCTATTCTGCTGGATTGATTGATTAATTGATTAATTGATGTGTTGATCAAAACATTGAGTGATATCTTTATGTATTTACATACAGAATAACAGAGTTGGAAGAGACCTTGGAAGGTTAAATCTCTCCTTGTTCAGTTTCCATTCATTATTCCTTGTCTGGCCTTCAGGTGCTTTGGAAAATAGCTTGACCCCTTCCTCTCTGTGATAGCCCCTCAAATATTGGAAGACTACTATCATGTCTCCCCTGGTTCTTCTCTTTACTAGACTAGCCAAGCCCAGTTCCTGTAACCATTCATTGTATGTTTTAGTCTCCAGTCCCCTAAACATCCTGGTTGCTCTTCTCTGTACTTTTTCTAGAGTCTCAACATCTTTTTTATAATGTGGTGACCAAAACTGGATGCAGTACTCTACGTGTGGTCTTACTAAGGCTTTATAGAGTGGTATTAGTACCTCCCTTGATCTTGATTGTATCCCTCTGTTAATACAATTTAGGATTGCATTAACACTTCACTTGATCTTGATTCTATCCCTCTGTTGATGCAGCCCAGAACTGTGCTGGCTTTTCCGGCAGCTGCAGCACGGCTGGCTCAAATTTAATTGATTGTCCACTAGAACTCCAAGATCCCTCTCACAGTTACTACTATTGAGCAAGGTACCACATATACTGTACCTGTGCATTTTGTTTTTAACCGTTTTATGTATTTATTTTTGTTTATGTGTTTTATGTAGCCATTCATTCATTCATTCATTCATTCATTCATTCATTCATTCATTCATTCATTCAATTTCTATAGCTGCTCATCTCAGAAAATGATTCTTGGTGGCTCACAATTCAAAACTTCTATTACAATTAAAATTAAAAAAAAAACATTTTAAAACAATAAAAACAGTAAAAAGCATTTAAAAAATTAAAAAAAATTAATTCAAAGTACATACAAAACTCTGTCCCATGAACAATACAGCCAGGAGGAGAAAATCAGTCCCAGACTCAAAAGCATAATTGTCACCAAATCGATAGAACACCTAAAACCTCCTTCCGTTGTGTCTTCTAACACCTTATATTTAACTCATGTTTTCCTCTGCCTGCCACAGAAATATAAATATATCCTTTTCCCGCTGTTTAAATGGCGCATCGGTTGTCAAATCAGGTATTGTCTGAAATAAAAGCATCATTTTAAGCAACGCATTCATTTTTAATCACAGAAATTCTCACCAGCAATGACAGTTGTAATTTTTTCCGTCGCAACGTATCTTTTTCAAACTTCATTCCATGTCTCAACACAGTTATGTTGAAATAACATGCAATTCATGCTTGTCATAGTAATACCCGGGTATTTTACCACCTTCTCAATTTTAAAAACACAATTTATTCATATTTTCTTGAGATGAATGGGTAAGTCTTTGAAAAGCCTAGAAAACATCTATATCAATTTATCAGTAACTGTATCATCTCTTTCTATCTCTTTCTGTTTCTCTATTTCTCTCTCTGTCTATAAGTCTCTCTATATATCTACAGGATATCTATTATATCTATATTAGGAGTGTCAAACTGAAGGCCCAGGGGCTGAACCTGGTCCACGGGGTGCTTAAATCTGGCCCATGGGGTCACCTGGAAACAGCAAAAGACCGGCCCATAGTGCCCCTGTCAACAAAAGTGGAGCTCGGGAGGGCTGTGTGTGGCCCTCTTGAGCTCCATTTTTGATGGCAGAAGGTTGCAGGAGGCTGTCCCGGCTGAAAATGGATCTCAGCAACCTGTTTTCCCTGGCAGAGCCAGGGTGCACTGCTGGGGGGTTCGGGAGAGCCAAGATTCTGTGCAGTTCGGAGGACCCTCACATCCTACTCCTGGTTGGCCCCACCCACCCCACGCCTCCCCCAGGAGTCCCCAGGGGGCCTGTTTTCGGTGCAGGAAAGTGCAGGGTGCGCACAGAGGCTCAGGGAGGGTCAAAAACGTGCCTCCCGGAAGTTTGGGAAGGCTTGAAATGGGCCTGTTCCCAGCTTCCAGAGAAGCTCCAGTGCCCTTCCGGAGGCTCAAGGAAAGCCTCCAGAGCCCGGGGAGGGCAAAAAACGCCCCCCCCCCACCATGGTGCAGGAGGCTGACTAGGCCACGCCCACCAAGGCCACGCCCACTGAACAACCGGACAGAGAACCCAGTTGCTAAATATATATATATATATATATATATATATATATATATATATATATATATATATATATATATATATATATATATATATATATTTTTATTTTTTAAAGTCAAACATACAAACAAAACATAAAAACACAAAACCATCTTCCATTTTATATACATACAGTGTGTCAGTTGGTTAAAAATCCTTTGTGCTATACTTACGTAGTCATTACTCACAGCTTATATAAATTTTCACATTGTCAAACTAACATATGCTTATATATTCATCAGTTAATAATCATCCATGACTAAACTATTTATTCCATCAGAGAACCCGTTGCTAAAAAAATTTTTGAAGCCCACCCCTGAGGCAGAGAGCTCGGGCCACCACAGGTACTTGTTGGTATTGGAAACTTTACTTCATGTGTTGTTAGGTATATAAAGAAGTTAATGAATCCTGCTGAATCATTCATCTATGTGTGCTTTCTGGATTTGAATTTCTGCTGCAAAATCTAACATACAGCCCTTCTAAGCAGTTTTACAGAGTCAGCCTGTTGCCCCCAACAATCTGGGTCCTCATTTTACCGACCTCAGAAAGATGGAAGGCTGAGTCAACCTTGAGTCTGGTGAGATTCGATCTGCCAAATTGCAGGCAGCTGATAGTCAGCAGAAATGTCCTCAGTACAGCCCTCTAACCACTGCACCACCACGGTTACAAGCTAACAGTAAATATCAGCCGAGTCAAGGAACTGCTAAGAATATTCCCACCAACGCTGACAGGGCAAGCCATAATTGTATATAATGAAAGCAAATCCCACTCCATTATACCCCTGATGATATTAACTAGTTTGGTAATGAAATGTCTGCAAGAAAACCACCAAGCTCAATCAGCACCAAAGACCCCGCGGTTCAACCCTGATCTACAAATGTTCTTTTCTATTGGTATCCCTCCTGCTCCTCCTGCTCGTGCGCCAACTCATATGTTTCTATGGAGTTAATTCTTCTTCTTCTTCTTCTTCTTCTTCTTCTTCTTCTTCTTCTTCTTCTTCTTCTTCTTCTTCTTCTTCTTCTTCTTCTTCTTCTTCTTCCTCCTCCTCCTCCTCCTCCTCCTCCTCCTCCTCCTCCTCTCCTCTTCCTCCTCCTCCCTCTCCCCATCCCCCTCCTCTTTCTTTCTTTTTCCTCCTCCTCCTCCTCCTCTTCCTCTCTTCTTCTTCTTCTTCTTCTTCTTCTTCTTCTTCTTCTTTCTTCTTCTTTCTTCTTCTTCTTCTTCTTCTTCTTCTTCTTCTTCTTCTTCTTCTTCCTCCTCCTCCTCCTCCTCCTCCTCCTCTTCCTCTTCCTCCTCCTCCTCCTCTCTCCTCTCCTCTTCCTCCTCCTCCCCTCCCATCCCCTCCTCTTCCTTTCTTCTTCTTCCTCCTCCTCCTCTTCTTCTTCTTCTTTCTTCTTCTTCTTCTTCTTCTTCTTCTTCTTCTTCTTCTTTTTCTTTTCTTTTCTTTTCTTTTCTTTTCTTCTTCCTCCTCCTCTCCTCCTCCTTCTCCTCCTCCTCTTCCTCTCTTCTTCCTCCTCCTCCTCCTCTCCTCCTCCTCTTCTTCCTCTCTTCTTCTTTCTCCTCCTCCTCCCCTCCTCCTCTCCTCCTCCTCCTTCTCTCTTCCTCTCTTCTTCTTCTCTTCTCCCCCTCTCTCCTCCTCCTCCTCCTCCTCCTCTCTCCTCTCTTCTTCTTCTCCTCCTCCTCCCCCCTCCTCCTCCTCTCCACAAACCCATTCCCTTCCAACACTGATGATGCTAACTAATCAGGTAATAAAATATCTGCAAAAAAAAAAAAACCCACCAAGCTTAGAGAGCATCCAAGGTGCCACAGTTCAACCCTGAGCTGCAAATATTGTCCTCTATTGGTACCTCAGAACAACACCTCACATCCCAAGGTGGCACTTTCAGGCTGCTGATGTCAGTGGACCTCCAAATGCATTGTAGCCTATTTATGATACATTTGAGAACAAATGTGACAGGTCTACATTTTGATGTTGCTCTGAAGGAGCATAGGGATGTCCTGTCAGGAGATAAACATTACCTTGAGGATGAATATATTTGTTATGACTTCCTCTTTTGGTGAGAAGACCCTCAAACAGATGCCTCCCTAATCCATTCATCAGTGAGCATTATGGCTTGCCTTCTTGCTTGTTGCACACAAAAAGCCATATTTCAAATTACCTACCATAAACCCAATCATGGCAAGAAATGTAATAAAGCTATGCTTGTAATTTTTTAAAGCATGTGCTTCCAATTTCAGTTTTTCTTTGCAAAGGATGCAAGCTTGATTTTAACACTCTCGATTACATTAACAGCAGCCCTAGGGTTATTTATTTATTTGTATCTTCTTCTTTTTTTAAAAAAAGAATAGTGATAAATGGATTTCTATCATTTATGACATTGGTCCAAAGGGAAATGTGTTTGATATTTCTAAGAAGTAATGTTCTTTTGATGCTGGAGGCTTATATGTCCTGTGACTCAAATTGCCTCCATCAAGTATTCAGCAATGCTGTTACTTCCAAAATGTAGGAAAAGAACCACTTTGGTCTAATTATTAAGAAACCAGGCTAGAAACCAGGAGATAATGAGTTCTAGTCCTGCCTTAAGCATGAAAGGCAGTTAGGTAACAGTGATGACTCGGGCTGTGGTGGGATTCAATTTTTTTTACTATTGGTTCTGTGGCCGTGTGGCTTGGTGGGTGTGGCAGGGGAAGGATATTGCAAAATCCCCATTCCCTCCCCACCCCACTAACCTGCTTTCCAGCTCAATTCTCCTGTGCAGGGCAACAAAAGGAGACCCAGCCAATCAGCTGGGACTCGGGAGGCAGAGAAGAGATAGGAGTGGGGCCAGTCAGGGGTGGTATTTGCCAGTTCTCTGAACTACTCAAAATTTCCAGTACCAGTTCTCCAGAACTGGTCAGAACCTGCTGAATACCACCTCTGGACTCGGAGCATGGCACAGAGGCTACACAGGCAGCTGGCAGTTCAAACCGAACTCTTTATTGCTCCAAATTTCCCCAAACACTCCCACGTTTCTAGAAAGCCAGCAGCCTCTGGCAGCAAATAGTCCAGCCCAATGCTGTGAGCACAATGGCTGCAAACCAAAAAATCCATCAGGGTTGAGACAATGAGTCCAGGAAGCAAAGGAGCAAGTCAATTAATCCAGGAAGCCAGGAAGAAAGCAGGATATCCAGGAAACTTCAAACATTGGCAATGGCACTCAACACTCCAGGAATTCAGCATTTGTTCCTGACACACGCCCCTCCCCACAGGATCTTGTTAAGTATCAGTCCCTAGGTGTGCCTTGTGGAGATGGGTGGGGCACTCATATTCACTGCTTAGCCTCTCTTGAGCATCCTACCCCCATTCCTCCCTACCTACAAGCCATCCCAATCCTGAAAGGCGCTGGCCTGACTCAGCCTCACTCCTCCCCAAAGCCAACAAACATCATCTCCTTGATCTCTTTTGGCTCCAGTTCAGCTCGTCTTCCTCTCAAAATTCAGGGTCTGACGGGGGGGCATGATAGTAACTTTGGGCCAATCACCAGGAGATGGTGAGTCCGAGCACGTAACCCAGCTGAGAGTAGTGTGGGTTTAAACTCACAAGATTCTGTCTTTGTGGTATAAAGCAAATAAAGAATCAAACTTTGTCTGGAGAGTTTTATGTCATTCCTGGGTTGGGCCTGAGAACCTTCTTGAGATGAACCATTAGAAATCAGAGAATATTGGTGAAGGATAAGCCAAAGTTGATTTGATTTAGTGTGGGCATGAGCCTACATTAATTAGTTGATGGTATAATAATGGCATGGCATCTCTTTGTTTTGGATTAATATTATACCTTAGATAGTATCTTTTTTCTTTCTTTCCTTTGATCTTATCTGGTTTGGTGAAAGCAAGACTGTAAGTTACCCATGTCTAGGGGTGTGATTCAAATTTTTTAACAACCGGTTCTGTGGGCATGGCTTAGTTGGTGGGCATGGCTTGGTGGTCATGTGACTGACTGGGCATGGCCAACTCAACATCACTCACATCGAGGCACGCATATCCTTGCCTGGCCTCTCATGAATGTGGAGATGCTGCAATAGTCATAAGTGTGAAAAACAGTCATGTCACTTTTTTCAGTGCCATTGTAACTTTGAATGGTCACTCCACACAAGCAAAGTACCAGCAAAGGAGGGGGAAAAAAACTCCAGAGAAGTTCTTGAAATAGGAAGTCTAGTCTTGCCAAGAACGTAGTAAGGGTTAACGGAGAGGCCGTTTCTGTAAGCAACACCAGAATGTTTCCTTCCTGCCTTCCTTACAGGATTAGGCCAGTAATTTCTTCTAACAATCGGTGTCTCCGAACTGCTTAGAATGTTAACAACCGGTTCTAGCGAATAGGTGCGAACCAGTAGAATCCCACCCCTGCCCATGTCTGTCATTTGCTCTAATCAATGCTGAAAAGAGAGTTATGACCATTTTTAACAGAATACTGAATAACAGAGTTGAAAGGGATCTTGGAGATCTTCTAGTCCAGCCCCCTGCTCAAGCAGGAGACCCTCTACCATTCCAGACAAATGGTTGTCTAATCTCTTCTTAAAAACTTTGCATGAATGCTTCTTACCTGAATTTGCTGAGCAAGGTTTATTGGCTTAATTACCTACTTCCTCCTAGTTCCTGCACTTAATTTCACTGAATAGCAACAGCACTTAGACTTATATACCACTTCATAGTGTTTTCCAGCCTTCTCCAAGCCGTTTACAGAGTCAGCATTTTGCCCCCAACAATCTGGGTCCTCATTTAACTGATCTCAGAAGGATTGAAGGCTGAGTCAACCTTGAGCCAGTCGTGATTGAACTCCTGACAGTGAGCAGAATTAGCTTGCAATACTGCATTCTAACGACTACACCACCATGGCTCTTCTAGTCCATGGAATATTCATTCCTCAGTACAGATCAGGTTGAAGAAATAAAAAACACATTCAGTTCTTTATTACATAAAGTCTTCTCTGATTACTATATTTTTTGGAGTATAAGACGGTCTTTTTCACCCCAAAAGTCTTATATAGTGAATGTTGATGAAGCCCTGCCCACCTTCCGGCCCCCACCCTTTGGCCTCTGCTTCCCAGCAATTTGCCTCCTTGCAACAAACAGCAAACAGCCTGGTCAGCTTCAGCACAGCCTGATTTAGCACGAACAGCTGATAGTTGGCTGGGTCAGCCAACCAACTGTTTCAGGCTGCAGGGACTGTCGTTGCCTATTGCCGCCTCCATGCAGCCCATTTTTGGCCTCCACGTCCTATTTTTGACCTCCGCATGCCCCATTTTCTGCCATTCGGATCTCCACCACCCAGAACAGGCAGAAAATTGGGCACACGGAGGCCAAAAACGGGGTGTACGGAGGCTGAAAATGGGATGCAGAGGCCAAAAATGGGGCACGCAGAGGTGGCAATAAGCATTGGCAATCCCTGCAGCCTAAAACAGCTGATCATCAGGAGGCCGATCCAACCGACAATCAGCTGCTTGTGCTAATCAGGCTGTGCTGAGACTGAAACTGGAACAGGCTGTTTGCTGTTTGCTGCAAGGAGGCAAATTGCTGGGAGACAGAGGAAGATTTTTTTTCTTGTTTGCCTCCCCAAAAGCATCTTATACTTTGGAGCAGGGGTCCCCAACCACTGGTCCGCGGACCGGTACCGGTCCGTGGAACAAGTCCTACCAGGCCGCTGGTTTGCTGGGCGCCGCCATCTTGTTTTGATGAAAAAGTGCTTCCGGTGAGCTTTTCCGGGTAGAAAGCTCACCGGAAGCACTTTTTCATCAAAACAAGATGGCGGCGCCCAGCTGATGCCGGTACTGGGCCGCGCCATAAAAAAGGTTGGGGATACCGGGCCTTGGCATAAAAAAGGTTGGGGATCACTGTTTGGAGCATCTTATACTCTGAAAAACATGGCATTTGTGGGTAAGGTAAAGGTTCCCCTCGCACATACATGCTAGTCATTTCCGGCTCTAGGGGGCAGTGCTCATCTCTGTTACAAAGCCGAAGAGCCAGTGCTGTCCGAAGACGTCTCCGTGGTCATGTGGCTGGCATGACTAAATGCCAAAGGCGCATGGAACGCTGTTCCCTTCCCACCAAAGTGGTCCCTATTCTTCTACTTGCATTTTTTACATGCTTTCGAACTGCTAGGTTGGCAGAAGCTGGGACAAGTAATGGGAGCTCTGTTAGGAATATGAGTCACCTAACAGCTATTCAGGTTAGAAATATATAAACCAGGATAGACATTTTAATACTGTCTCTTTAAGGGAATGCAAGAGCATGCAATTGGGTGTGGTTTCACAAATGGCCATAAGATGGAGCCAGAAACTTGGGTTGTTTCGTCTTAGTCTGAGTCTCAGAAGAGAGTGTATCTCTGTTTCCTTCTGTTGGAAAGTATTGCCGTTGCTCCATTTTTCCTAATTGACTGATATTTTCTGGATTTAATGTAAGTCTGTTACTGAACTGTTTTTTGACACTGGACTTTGATATTTGGATTATCCCTGGATTGAAAACTGACTGATTTAACTTGTGAATGACTTTGGATTGCTTATTTTGGACTTTGCTTAACGTTTCTGGAAGTAAAAACCTACATTTACTGTACAGTGTATCTGTGTGCTCTGTGTCTATTATTCCAACACTACTCTCTATACGTCTCCCTGTATGGACTCATTCTCCTAACGGGGAATTACCTCAACACGCTCACTCTGTTACGAGGCACTAGGGATTCGAACCGCTGAACTGTCGACCTTTCTGATCGACAAGCTCAGCGTCTTAGCCACTGAGCCACCGCTGTCTTATAGAGGATGTGTACTTGTGGGTACATCCTCCATAAGACAGTCTTAAGAGGCTGGAAATCCAGAACCTTAAGAGTAGGCTATTGATGAGTTCAGAAAGTTTAGGATGGGAGCGATGCCAGGAAGGGAATAAATGGTCCCTCCATCCTGTGAGAAAGTACAGAGAAATGGAACTGGAGAAATTTTTTATGACATCCCAGTTACTGTCCATGTGCTCGGTCTGAACAAATCCTTCCAGTTTTTATAGCTCAAGTGATGAAACCATGTCCAGTCCATGCTGGAGGTCACCCTCTTCCATTCTGTTCCTTGGAAATAAGAGGCCCATAAAATTCTAGAGCAATTCTTTTTGGCTAGTTGCCTCACTACTTATAATTTGACTCGGCTGAAGCATTAAAATGGTTTTTATTCCTTCTCCATTTTGTTCGGGGAGCAATTCCTCTGCTCGTAACAGATGTCCACTTTTGCTTCTTAAACACACACACACACACACACACACAGAGAGAGAGAGAGAGAGAGAGTCACACAAAGAGAGATGACATTGTCCATTCATTTATAGTTGAGTCAGCTAGACATAGCTGTGCATGGAGAGAGTTTTTTCTGGTCAGTGCATGGTATTTGGGTTCTCTGACCAGCCATTCCCAAAACTGCAACCACTTATTCGGGGAAATTGCATATGCCATGTAATATTTAGCTCTGGGCTTAATGGTGTCCCTTCCCTAAAACTGACAGGTATATGAAATATTCATGGCTTTCTCGAAAAAAATTTCTTTGGTGGTTTAAAAAAAAAAAAAGGAAAAACCTTCCAATTTCCCTTATTTGTTTGCATCAGAGAAGGAAGCCTTTCGTATTAAATCACAGCAATCTTCACCCATGAAGTTTGTTCCAGAAAAGGAATGAGAATTTTCCAATTTCTCTTATCAGAAAAGTATATTCTAATGAAACAGTATTGCAAGTATTTTCTGATAGGTTCTTCTACTAAGCCCATGGAATAGTTCAAGTGCATTGAATAACAGAATAAGTTGGAAGGGACCTTGGAGGTCCTCTAGTCCAACCACCTGCTCAGCCAGGAAACCCTGTTCTATTTCAGACAAATGGTTGTCCAATCTCTTATTAAAAACATCCAATGTTGGAGCAGCCACAACCTCTGGAGGAAAGTTGTTTTACTGATTAATTGTTCTCACTGTCAGGAAATTTCTCCTGAGTTCTAGCTTGCTTCTCCACTTGTTTGGTTTTTACCCAATGCTTCTTGTCCAACCTTCGAGTGCTTTGGAGAATAGCTTGACTCCCTCTTCTTTGTGGCAGCCCCTCAAATATTGGAAAACTGCTGTCATGTCACCCCTAGTCCTTCTTTTCATTAAACTAGACACACCCAATTCCAGCAACCGTTCTTCATATATTTTAGCCTCCAACCCCTAACTACACTCTTTCTAGAGTCTCAGCATCTTTTTTATATTGTGGACATAATATTACAAGTGGGGTTTTACTAAGGCACTAAAGTGGTATTAATACTTCATGTGATCTTGCTTCTATTCATCTATTAATACAGCCTAGGTCTGGATTGGCTTTGTGTAGAAATGACCCACAATTTCCTAAATGACTCTTCCCCCATGTGCCTTTCCAATTAGAAGCTCAGCAAGGGCACCTAGATAATTTTCATAAGTAGCATGTGTGAAAGAGCTGGGTATCCTTGTGGGTCACAAGTGAAATATGAGTGTGATGTGATTGCTAAAAAGGCAAAATCTATCTTGAAGTTCATTAAAAGAGTAAGGTTACATCACAGGAAGAAATTTTCTCTCACTATCTTGGCCTGGTGTCAGCTCTTGATGGTAGGAAATAGATACTATGAGAAATACTAAGCCTTTGATCTAGACCAGGGGTGGGCAAACATTTTGGCTCGGGGGCCGCATTGACTTTTAAAATTTGACAGACGGGCCGGGTCAGCACAAGATTTTTTGGGAATCGCCCCCCACCCTTCCCCCTTTTCCTCCTTCCCCTCCCCTCGAGGCCCCTGAGTCAGGAGTTGCTACCGGGCGCAGCTCTGCGCTGCTCCAGTCCGCGTTGCCTCGGGAAGGAAAGGCAAAAGGAAGAGCCGCGGCGGTGCTTTGCAACGGCAGCAGCGGCTCCTGGTTTTGCCTTTCCCTTCCCGAGGCAACGTGGGACTGGGCCGCGTGAGCTGCGCCGGCGTAGCAACTCCTGACAGCCCCAGCCGGATACCTGAGCGGAGCCCGGGCGGTGCGAGCGGAGGCCGCTGAGCGGCAGGAAAAGGGAGCTGGGCCAGCCACAGACCAGCCTCCGTGCAACACGCCGCCGCCCGGCCCCGGTGAGGGAAAGCAGTGGGCATTCCCCGGGCGCGCAGCGGGGGGTCTCTTTTGGCTGGCCCCGATTATTTTTTCAGAGCGGAATATCATGCCTGGCGCCCGCGAGTTAAAACGAAGCCGAAAGTTGCTGGGAAGTTGCTCGGGTGCTGGGAGCAGGCTTTTAAAGTGCCGCCCGAGCAGGACCGCCGAGCCGGGAAACGGGCACCAAGGCAGGGCAAGGCTCCACCAGCAGCGGCCTAGCTTTAGGTGGCTCCAAGCAGCCCGCCCGCCCGCCGGGTGGAACCTTTCCCGCTCCTCGGCGGGAAGACGCTCCAGCCTGCAAGCTTTGCCTTTGCAAAGTTTAAGCCTGGAAGCCCCGGAAAAAAAAGGGGATCGGCGGGACTCACCTTCGGAGAGGTCGCACTCGAAGGTGATTTCGAACTCCCAGCCGAGGCCTTTGCAAATTTCTTTTCTTTCCTACCCCTAGATCGCTCCGCACTGTTTTGCAGCTTTGGGGGCCACGCGGCACAGGGCAATACGCCACACCCAGCAATTTTTTTTCAGGGGCGGGCCGGATTGGACAGACCAATGGCAGTTATTTTTTTTCAGGGGCGGGCCGCATTGGACAGACCAACGGGCCGGATGTGGCCCCCGGGCCGTAGTTTGCCCACCCCTGATCTAGTAACAAAGTATTGAAAGTCTTGCATCTTTTTCCCTTCCATTCTTCTAATACCAAAGAGAGTCAAGGTAAGGAAATATTGAGTTTCTTTCTCACACCTCTATTTTCTTGGGTTAAGGTTATGATTTCCCAATGACCATCACAAATCCAAAGTAGACCAAATGATAAGAGGACAATGATAATGCAAGAATTTTTTTTTAAAGAGATGCACAGACTCCTGTATATACACAAATATACAATCAGGGATGAAAATCAGCCTAATAGACTTTATTTGAAGATCAAGACGAATTGGGTTTGAATTGGTGATTAAAATTGATGAATCCAGTTAAGTCAAAGAAATGTGAAGAAAGGGCGCGAAAACATATGTCAAAATCCACTGAATCTTCAAACAGATTTAAAAAGGCCCAGAGAATGATGTGGAAGGCTACATCAGTTCAAAAATTGACCTCCAAGTTTGAACACACAAAGAAACATACATACAAACAAACACACACATACACGCACACACACAGATGTATACACAGAGAAAGAGTACAGAAAAGAGCAACAAAGATGATTAGGGAAGGGAGGCTAAAACTAAACTTCTAATATCATAAACTAATATCAGATATGTAATGTGGAACCCACATTACGTATCTGATATTAGCACAGTTGAGAAAGTCCAGAAATATTTCACAAGAAGAGTTCTCCACTCCTCTACTTGTTGCAGAATACCTTATGTCTGCAACTATTACACTGCAAAAACATATGGACTACACAACTCAATCAGGGCAAAGCAATAGACGCAATCTACATAGACTTCTGTAAAGCCTTTGATTCAGTGGTACATGACAAACTACTCCTAAAACTAAAATCTTATGGTATCTCTGAACACCTGCACAACTGGATAGAAACATTCCTGTCAAACAGACAACAAATGGTCAAAATTGGGAGCGTCCTATCAAATTCTGTACCTGTCAACAGTGGTGTCCCCCAAGACAGTGTTCTAGGACCAACTCTCTTCATACTCTACATAAATGACCTCTGTGATCATATTAAGAGCAACTGCGTTCTCTTCACTGATGATGTAAAGGTATTCAACACCACAGACAATACTGCTACCCTTCAAAAAGACCTTGACTATGTATCAGAATGGTCAAACAAATGGCAACTTCAAATATCAACAAATAAATGCTCTGTCCTACATGTTAGCAAAAAAAAAAAAATCAGAAAATAAAATACAGGCTGAATAGTCAAGACCTTGTTGATGATCCAAACTCTGTCAAGGATCTTGGAGTACTCATCTCTAATGACCTGAGTGCTAGAGCCCACTGTAACTACATAGCCAAAAAGGCGTTAAGAGTTGTTAACCTAATTTTACGTAGCTTTTTCTTTGGTAATATTACACTAATAACTAGAGCATACAAAACATTTACTAGACCAATACTTGAATACAGCTCATCAGTCTGGAACCCACATTACATATCTGATATTAACACAGTTGAGAAAGTCCAGAAATATTTCACAAGAAGAGTTCTCCACTCCTCTACTCGTTGCAGAATACCTTATGCCACCAGACTCGAAATTCTAGACCTAGAAAACATGGAACTATGCCGCCTTCAGTCCTATCTAAGTATAGTATATAAAATCATACATTGCAATGTCCTACCTGTCAATGAATACTTCAGCTTCAACCATAACAAAACAAGAGCAAACAATAGATACAAACTCAAGGTTAATTGCACCAAACTTGATTGCAGGAAATACGACTTCAGCAACAGAGTGGTCAATGTCTGGAATACTCTACCTGACTCTGTGGTTTCTTCCCCAAACCCCAAAAACTTTAACCTTGGACTGTCTACTATCGACCTCACCCCTTTCCTAAGAGGTCTGTAGGGGGCGTGCATAAGTGCACCAACATGCTTACTGCCCCTGTCCTATTGTTTCTTTTATTTTTCTTATATGTACCCATTTCATGTATTCATAACTATGAATATACATATATACATAACTATGTATATACTTATACCTATTATCTTGTAAGCGATTGACAAATCAAAATAAATCAAAATAAATGAATAAAATACATACATTTGTTGGAATTAGTGGGTATGTCTAATTTAATGAAAAGAAGGACCATGGGTGATGTGCTGGTTAGACAGTATATGGTTAGTTTAGGAACGAAAGCTGCCCCCTTAAGGGAATGCTTCATGGGAAATGTAGTTAATGTCTCTTGGGAGATGAAGTTCATGTCACATGGTCACATCTGTAATTCTGATTGGTCACTGACTTGATCTCTGGTTGGGCTGGGGGAATTTTTGGGCATTCTCACCTCGACCCCAACCATTGTGCTGGAGTTTTCCTTTGCTATAATGATATGGGATGAAGAGCACCATCTTTTCACACTATTGAGGTGACTATTGAGGCAAAGATTGGACATTAGATGAATCTCAACATACCTGTGAGTTATACTTTGAGGATACCTAATAAAATCCAATAAATTAACATTCTGTGGAAGCCTTTGTAGTGTTGGACTGCTTGTCCCGAGCTCCTTAAAGTATTCAGGGGTATGGGGCAAGAAAGATGACATGATAGCAGTCTTCCAATATCTAAGGGGCTCCTACAAAAAAAGAGGGGAGAGGAAGACCTCCAAGGTCCCTTCCAATTCTGTTATTCTGTTAAAAGACACACACAGAGAGAGAAAACTGCTCCATCATTGAAGTCCTCTTTTTCATTTCCTTTTGAAAAGAGTAATTTTAAATGGATGCTTCCTTGCCTACCTCAAATACAGTTTGAAGCTGATTAAAAGATTCCACAGGCCACTTGTTGTGCATTTACTCTGGTGTTTTTCCACACTTCCTTCCTAGTTATCCAAACAGAAACTTTAAAAAAAAAGAAACAAACCAGCTTTGCTTACGAACAGATTTACCTTTCTACAGATTTATAATGTTCCCCTTGAAATTTATGGTGTGAGATTACTTTGTGGGTGAGCGCAGAATATACAGAATACTTAATCTTGTGAGGGAGAAATTATTTTTGCAAGAAGAAATGTTGAACATTGACTTAATATCCACGTGACTGGGAGTTTTATGTTGAACTGTTTTCTACCTTATGGAAGATGACTTTACTATTTTCTGGAATGACCATGTTCTGAATGAGATCTATGGATTCACTGCAAATATAACTTTTCATCACCTTATTTGTGGACAGCATTGTCAGATATTAGGTCTTGATGAAGAAATAGATATATGGAGGTGGAAGTAGGGATGGTGGAGGTGAAGGTAGAGATGGAACTGGAGATAGAGGTAGAGATGGGATAGAGGTAGAAATGGAAATGGATATGACATGGTGGTAGACAGGGAAAGAGAGAGGAAGATGGACCTGGACATGGAGGTGAAAGGGAAGGAGATGGAGAAGGAGATGGAGAAGGAGAAGGAGAAGGACATTGTTGAGGTATTCCCCATTAGGAGAATGAGGCACTCAGGGAAACATAGTGAGAGTGGTGATGAATAAGCACACAACCAGCACACAGATACACTGAATAGTAAAATGTAAGTTTTACTTCCTGTAAACAGGTAAACAAAGTCCAACAAACAGTCCAAATCATACGTGGTTAAAGCAATTATTATTCAAAATAATCAGTCCAGGGATAATCCAAAAATGAAGTCCTTTTCTTTACCAGTATCATAAACAAAGTTCAGTAAACGGAGTTTGTGAATAGTTGCAAGACTCACAGCAATTCAAGCAGAATGATGATCAGGCAAAAGGCAAAAGGAAATGCAAAAAAGAACAAACCAGGTTTCTGGCTCCATCTTATGGCCATTGGAGGAACCTCAGCCAATCACAATTACAACATTCTCTTAAAGTTACAACAGTATTAAATGACTATCCTGGTTTATATATTGCCAACCCAACTGTTAGGTGACTATCATTCCTAACAGACATGGACATGGTGATGAACATGGAGATGACATGGAGATGACATTTTGGTAGATAGGGAGAGAGAGATGGAGATGAATATGGAGGTGAATATGGAGGTGGAAAAGGAGAAGCAGACAGAGATGGAGACAGAAATAGAGATGGAGTTAAAAAAAGGTTGCATGGAGGTGGTGATGGATGTGGAGATGGAATGGAGCTAGGGATGGAGTTGGATATGAGCTGAAAGATTGCTGTATCACATTTCTGAGAGTTGGACATCTCATCCCCAACAACTCATATAACCTATTCCCATCTCCGCCACCTTAAAACCATACATAATCTTCCATATCCCAAAGGTGCTTTTTTAAGAGGCAACTGGGCTTTCTGATTTTCTCTTTGAAGATGTTTCGCTTCTCATCCAAGAAGCTTCTTCAACTCTGACTGGATGGTCAGAAGAAGCTTCTTGAATGAGAAGCAAAACGTCTTCAAAGAAAAACCAGAAAGTCCTGTTGCCTCTTGGAAAAGCACCTTTGGGACATCTATGACCTGGATGACTGAGACTCTTCATGGACATTGTTAAGCCTGGATTCCCCAACGGGTGTCAAGGAAAACAAACTAAACAGAACGTGCAGCGAAGTCAGATAGGAAGACAGGTAAATGTGTGAGATAAGTTTTCTAGTTAACACGCAGTAAAAATACAGATACGCTTGTTGTTGTATTGGGCTAGACGGACACACCAGGCAGACACAGGAGCTGAAGAGTAACGTTTCTTTATTTGAAGCAGTAACAGATTAACGTGGCTGCCCAGCTGGGCTGGCAGCCGGCTGGCTGGAGCCGGAGCCCCAACTGCCCCAGTTGATGCCGCTTGACAGCTCCTTATATAGTCTGCTGTCAAACGGCACCAACCAATGGGAACAGTAAGATGGTCCCGCTCAAAATGCGGACCAGGTTGAAGACTTAGCTAGTCAGGGACACAACACCCCTTTCCCTAGCTAAGGACATGCGCTGCCCAGCCTTTTGGGAATACAATGGTATAACCAGGAAATTGAACTAGTGAGGAAACTGAACTAGTGGCCAGGGGACGAGCACCTGGCCTGGGAAGGAGACCCTGACAAACGTGGCAAGCAACCCTGCCCAGGTGACCTCCGCCTGTGGCGGAGTAGGGCCCCCACATCCCAAGGGTTGTGGGTCAAATACTGACAGCTGCCTGCCTTGGAACCAACGCTGCAGAGATGGCAGGTCTAGCTGTGGCTTGCACAAAAATGGCACCCCACCTGTCACAAGGCAGGAGCCTAAGAAGGGAACCAGGTAAGATGGTGAATAAACCTGTCTGGTGACTGCCTGCATGGGGTAGGGCAGAGGTGCCTGAACCCTAAGGCTGGAGGCTCGTTGTGCTCTCCTGGCCCCCTTGGGACAAGAACATCCAACCTCCCACCTACCTAGCTTTCGCCCCCTGGGGAGTGTAGTGCTAATGACAAGGGAGACAAGCCAAGGTGGGAGAGACCCTGGAGGTGGGTGCATGGAACTTCCTTGTTCAACGCCTGACACCCCCCCCTAAATACCGGATCCATCCCCCCAGAGCCATTGGAAGGGGGGGCAGAGAGAATTTTTATTATCTGCATCTCTGCAGAGCCAATGGCTGCACCCATGTCCACAATGGTGAAAAGCCTGAAATGGAGAAAGGCCTGGAGCTGAACGCAGCAGGCCCACGAAGAGCTGCACCCGCAGTAGGCCCATCGCTCGGCAGCCGGTGGAAGTCGAGGAGGCGGGCTGTCGGCGGCCACGGCGGAGGCGGCAGCGGCGGCGATGGCCGGGACGGGAGGCGACTGCAGCGGAGGCCGCGGCGGCCGCGGAGAGAGACGACGGCTGCGGATGCTGCGCGGCGGCGGCTGAAGAACGGAGGCAGCGGCGGCGCGCAGAAGAGCGGAGGCCGCGGCGGCGCAGCGGAGGCGCGCAGCGGCGGCTGAAGAGCGGATGGCGCGCGCGGCGGCAGCGGAGGCGCAGCGGCGGCTGAAGCGGATGCAGGCGGCGGCTGAAGAACGGAGGCGCGCGGCGGCAGGCAGAGCGGAGGCCGCGGCGGCGAGCGGAGGCGCAGCGGCGGCTGAAGAGCGGATGGCGCGGCGGCGGTAGCGGAGCGCGAGCGGCGGCCGAAGAGCGGATAGCGCGCGCGGCTGAAGAACGGAGGCGCGCGGCGGGCGCAGAAGAGCGGAGGCTGCGCGCGGGCGGGCAGCGGAGAGCGGCAGCAGCGGCGGCTGAAGAGCGGATGACCGCGGCGGCGGCAGCGGAGGCCGCAGCGGTGGCTGAAGAGCGGATGGCGCGGGCGGCGGTAGCGGAGGCCGCAGCGGCGGCTGAAGAGCGGATGGCCGGAGCGAGCGCCTCGGCGGGAGCGGCTGCAGCGGAGGCGCTCGGCGCCCTGGCGGGAGCGGCTGTCGGGCCGCGGTGGCGGCAGCGCACGGTAACAGCGGCCGGATCGGTGGGGGGTGGAAGTGTAGTCTCGCCGGCCTTCACGGCCTTGAGGCAAAATCTGGACCTCTGCTAGAGGCTGTAGGCTTTGCGCTCTTGTAGCGCCCACGGGTGGGGTTTTTTCGCCAGCCTTCACGGGCCTTGAGGCGACGTCTGTTCCTCGACTGGGGAGGCTTTTCAGACTTCTGCGCTTTTGTAGCGCTAACAGGGGTGCCTTTCGCACGGAGGCTAGAGTGCCTGTCAGGCAGTAACTTTCTCCTCAGCTCAGGGAGACTTTCTTTTCCTCAGCTCAGGAGACTTTTTCTCCTCAGCTCAGGAGACTTTCTTCTCAGCTCAGGAGACTTCTTTTCCTCAGCTCAGGAGGCTCTTTAAATTTGGCGGCGCAGAGACTGTCTGCGGCTCCAGACATTCTGTGGCTTCAGCTCTTTCTTCAGTGACTTAGCTTCTTGCCTGGGTGTCTCTTCTGACATCCCACCCTCGTCGCCAGTGTTGTATTGGGCTAGACGGACACACCAGGCAGACACAGGAGCTGAAGAGTAACGTTTCTTTATTTGAAGCAGTAACAGATTAACGTGGCTGCCCAGCTGGGCTGGCAGCCGGCTGGCTGGAGCCGGAGCCCCAACTCCCCAGCTGATGCCGCTTGACAGCTCCTTATATAGTCTGCTGTCAAACGGCACCAACCAATGGGAACAGTAAGATGGTCCCGCTCAAAATGCGGACCAGGTTGAAGACTTAGCTAGTCAGGGACACAACACTTGTGCTATCAAAAATATAGTTTATTCCATTTAAGAATTATAGCATAGTCAAAATAAACGGTCCATTAGTCATATATCAATTTCATTCAAGTCTTGTCGGGGATACTCTATTTGCAAAGTCCGTGTTGAATAGCCAATGTCAGTTCACTTACAATAAATCAATCTTTATCTTCTCTCCGTTGAGAAATATCAACACTCCCGTTTCAGCAAGAACGCAGTCATCAATCCATCCAGTAATTAAGATCAGTAAGCCAGAGAGAGAGGCTGCAAATGCCTCGCTTCTTATATAGTGCTTTCACAACCACACCCTTAATTATATTCTTGCAGTTAAAGTTACACACACTTTAACTAACAAACCATGATACCATATTTATTATTTTTACCCAAACCAGTTAGGGTAAACAATGTTATTCCTAACAGACATAATCTTCCGTAAGAAAACCAAATGCTAATACAGATTATTCTTTTCTCCCCTCTTTCTAATTCTCTATCATCATTACTGTTTTTTTCCCCTGTGTGTTTGAGGCTCCTTTCCTTTAAAGCATTTTACATCTGTCCCTGTTATTACAGCATAACAAGCAGGGGCAGGACTTCTAATGTATATTCTTCAGTAGGTCTTTAAGAGATGTTTAAAACCTAGCTTTCTTCAGGGTCAAAGGAGTATGTTAGTAGTAACCTCTACTAACCACACAAGAAAGGATGAGCAAAAGAATTTATTTGCAGCCATGTACAGAGAACGGAGAGATACCCCCTTCTCATTCCTGTAATTAAAAGGGAAATTATATTTCTCTTATGTGCTCCCAGAGGTAGTTTTAAAAAGAGGGCATAATTAGAAAACTATTTTACTTTTGAAATCCACAATTTTGTTCCTGGAGTGAAAATGCATACATTTTCTCCCTTTCTCCCTGGATTCTCTCCAAAAATGTATAATCTGGACTCCCGCAGAGTGTAAGCAGAGAAAGAATCTGTGGGTAGAACTGGATGATGAAAGAAGGAGAAAGAAAGGAATAAGTAAGAAAGGAAGGGAGGGAGGGAGGTGTCAGCCATTTTAACTTGGACAGGTAGAAAAGAAAGACACCTGGGCCCACAGTTAGCCAAAAAGATAATTTATTCAAGTCAAGTGGTTACAGAAGAAGCAAAGTTGGATCTGAGGGTTTCATACTCAAAGCATATGGTTAACTTCCCTTGTTCCTACCCACTCTCCTGGTTATCGATGAGTGTCCAGTTAGGTGCTAACAAATTGTCCCAAAAGTGCTTTTTCAAGAGGTAACTGGACTTTCTGGTTTTTCTTTGAAGATGTTTTGCTTCCAATTCAAGAAGCTTCTTCAGCTCTGATTGAAGAATTCCCATTCCCCACCATCCAGTCAGAGCTGAAGAAGCTTCTTGGATGAGAAGTGAAACATCTTCAAGAGAAAAAATAAAGAAAGTCCAGTTGCCTCTTGAAAAAGCACCTTTGGAACAACCATGACTTGGATGACTGAGAATCTTCATAGACATTGTGCTAACAAATTGTTTGGGTAACGGTCCTTGTCTTGGTGGGTTGGATAGCTCTGCATTCCTTTTTGTGACCAGCATTTCTCATAGGATGGCATGATACATAGTTTTGTTTTAATACATCTTGTGTTATTTGAAGCTATGAGATACCTCTGAAAATATCCCTGGAAGCAGAAGAGAAGGAGAAAGGGAAGTAGAAGGAAATGAAGAAGAAGGAAGAGAAGAAAAGGGGAGGGGAAGGGGAAGGAGGAGGTGAAGGAGAAGGGGAAGATGAAGGAAATTGAGAAGAAGGAGGCAAAGGAGGAGAAGGAGGGAAAGGAGGAAGGAAAAGGGGGAGGAGGAGGAGGTGGTGGAGGAGGAGAATGAGAATGAGAAGAGAAGGAAATGGAGAAGGAAGAAGAGAAGGAGATGGTGGAGGAGAAGGAAGAGGAGGAGAAGGAAGTGGAGTGGGAGGAGGAGGAGGAGGAGGTGAAGGAGAAGGAGGGAGAGGAGGGGAGGCAAAAATTGCAACATATTTCTCCTGGAATGAACTGAAATATTTGTCAAAACGGATCTCATCATGGCTCAAAGCATGGCAATGAATGCATTCTCTTCGCATTCATAATTTCCTGGTCAAAAATTCATAGAAAATAGCATTTTAATTATTCAAGAAGAAACAAATCAACAAACAACCATGGAAAAAGAACATGATTATGGAAGTTGCATAGAACAAGTAATAGTGCACATTCTATAAAACAGTTCAGACATAAATCTTCTTCTTTTTTTTAATAGTATATACTGTATGGGAAGAGCTCCACTTTTAAGACAGATATTACCCTGCTTAGAAAAAGTGACTCACAAAAGGTCAATATCTAAGGAAGCTGAAAATAAAATTTAAAAAAGCTGAGCATGGACATTTTGGTGGGTCAAATAAAATTGTGGATTGGAATAATGCCAATAATAATAATAATAATTTATAATAAGAATAATAAAGGTTATGTTCTGTGACAATGGCTTTGACACCATCAAACAACAACATCGGGTCTTTGGGAAAGCCTTAATAGGCGGATAGAAATGCCAAATCCAATATGAATGCAGTATTCCAGTATTTGAGGGGCTGCCAAAAAGAAAGTGGGGGGGTAAATTATTCTCCAAAGCACCTCAAAACAGGACAGGAAGCAATGGATAAAAACTAATCAAGGAGAGAAGCAACCTGGAACTAAGGGGAAACATCCTAACAGTGAGGACAATTAAACAGAGGAACAGAAGCTGCCTTCAGAAATTGTGGGTTCTCCTGCTTGAGCAGGGGGCTGGACTAGAAGATCTCCAAGGTCCCTTCCAGCTCTATTCTACTGTAAATCTGGTTGACGGTGCGACCAACCCTCATATTAATAAATAAATAGAAATAGAACCACAAAAGCAAAGATAGGGTGTGTGCAATCCGAATACAACTGGAACCCCATCACTTGAACCCCATCGGCATTGACAAATTCAAACTCAGTTAATTGCAAAAGGCAGCTTTACTCAGAAAAGCTTACATCCTGCAACAATACCTCGAACACCATCAAACATCAACAACTGCCTATCCCAGGTTTTTGGAAAGGACTCGGTGCATGGACAAAAAAGCCAAATCCAATCTAAACATTGAGCCATGAGAATAATATAATGAAGGCATTAAGATAAAATAAGACTATGCTCTTTTTCATTTTAATAGGGAAACTCTTTACTCCTCGGATTAATAGTGTGATGTCCATGGACTTTCCGTTGATATCTCCTGGAGAAATTTAATAGCAGCTAGATACCTAGATGAGAGTCAAATTAGTGTAGTGGTATAAGATGCCAAGCTAGAAACTGGTAGACTAGGAGTTCCAGTTCTGCCCAAGACACAAAGCCAAATGGGTGACTTTGTTCTCATTATTCCTCAGGAAAAAGAAAGTAAGGGAAACCAATTATAAAACATTGTTGCAGGGACTTATCCAGACAGTCTCTAGGAGTCAAGAATGACTTTTAGAAGAATAGAGTAGAGTAGAGTAGAGTAGAGTAGAGTAGAGTAGAGTAGAGTAGAGTAGAGTAGAGTAGAATAGGAATGGAATAGAATAGAATAAGAATAAGAATAAGAATAAGAATAGAATAGAATAGAATAGAATAGAATAGAATAGAATAGAATAGAATAGAATAGAATAGAATAGAATAGAAATAGAAATAGAAATAGAAATAGAAATACAAATAGAAATACAAATACAAATAGAAATAGAAATACAAATAGAAATACAAATACAAATAGAAATAGAAATAGAACTATTTACTGGCCAAGTGTGATTGGACACACAAGGAATTTGTCTTTGGTACATAAGCTCTCAGTGTACATAAAAATTATTCATCATGAATCATAAGATACAACATTTAGTGATAGTCTTAGGATACTAAATAAGCAATCAACATAAATCATACTAGGAAACTAAATAAAACAATATAAATCGTAAAGATACAAGCAACAAGTTTATAGTCCTAAGTAGAAAAGGAGATAGGTAATAGGAAGGATGAAAAGAATAATAGTAATATAGTCTTAGTAAATAGTTTGATAGTGTTGTGGGAATTAGTTGTTTATCAGAGTGATGGCATTCAGGGAAAAACTGTCCTTGTGTCTAGTTGTTCTGGTGTGCAGTGTCCCATAGCATCATTTTGAGGGTAGAAGTTGAAACAATTTATGTCCAGGATGTCCAGAGGGATCTGTACATATTTTCACAGTCCTCTTTTTGACTCGTGCAGTATACAGATCCTCAATGGAAGGCAGGTTGGTAGCAGTTGCTTTTTCTGCAGTTCTAATTATCCATTTAAGTCTGTGTCTGTCTTGTTTGGTTGCAGAGCCTAACCAGACAGTTATAGAGGTGCAGATGACACTTGTAAGCTCACATATAAAAAGAAAACACCCAGATGACTTATCTAGAGCTAGAAACAAAACAAAAGTTGTGCCTGGTTAATAAACAGTTGGTAGAACTATCAAGAAACCTCAAAGCTGTAGGCTAGAAGAAGAAGTTGAAAAAAAAAAGTCATTCTGGAAAATGACAGCAAATAATTTTGTCCTGCTGCCAAGAAAATGACATTGATGTGTCCTTCATGTCCAGTAACTTGAAGAAAACAGTACTCTTGCAAATATCACAAAATGTCACCAGGCTTACACGAGATCTTGCAAGACCCAGAGGCAGCCCAGATGTCATCTCATGAGAGATAGCAACTTCTGCAATGTCTGTTATTCTACAAAATGGGATTTTAGTTCACAAAGAGGTTTTTTTTTTTGCCCCCTGATAATTCCATATTTTGGTGGAGAAGTGTAAATGAAGCTATTTTCAGATGAGGATTGCAAAAGAACTCAAAATATCAAGACGGTGGCCATGATTGGGTATCCTGTCCCAGGTCAAGCACAGATTGAAGATATGTGAAGAGATTTTTTTTTTTATGCTTAATAAATGAGGCTCACAAACATACATATTTGCGGTAGAGGAAAAAACGTCTTGCTATGTCCCTGTCGGAACCTGAATCTGTAGGGGAAGATGAGCTAGAATTGGAGCCAACAGAGATTGAAGGGGTGGCTTTGTTGGCTTGGGAGGAAAATGGGAAGGAACAGGCCCAACCAGGCCAGGACCTTTCAGGATTGGGATGGCTTGTAGGCAGGGAGAAAAAGGATAACCAAGAGAGACTAAACAGTGAACATAAGAGATGGAGCTCAGGCAATGAGCAAGGACCGTCTCCTCTTGATACATGAGCATGGAGAGTGGAGAGAAGGTGGGAACAGCACAGGCTGGCCCAACTACTCTGGAGGAGAGTGCCCCACCCCACTCCACAAGGCATACCTGGGGACTGAGACTTAACAAGATGCTGTGGGGAGGGGCATTTGTCAGGAACGAATGCTGAATTCCTGGAGTGTTGAGTGCCATTGCTGAGATTTGAAGTTTCCTGGATTTCCTGCTTTCTTCCTGGCTTCCTGGATTAATTGCCTTGATCCTTTGCTTCCTGGACTCATTGACTTTGCTTTGAAGCCATTGTGCTCACAGTGTTGGGCTGGACTATTTGCTGCCAGAAGCTGCTGGAGGTGTGTGTGTGTATGTGTGTGTGTGTGTGTGTGTGTGAGAGAGAGAGAGAGAGAGAGAGAGATTATTTTGCTCTGGTACTTGCCAGAAACATGGGGGCGTTTGGGGAAATTTGGAGCAGTAAAGAGGTGGTTTGAACTATCCGCTAACTATATTGCCTCTATGCCATGCTCTGAGTCAACACGGTTCTCCTCAAGTTTCAACAAATTTGGTTTACAAGAGTTCCAAATCAAAATGGCAGACAGGAAAGTTACAGGCAGAATCTGATGGTCTCAGAGCATCTATCAGAATCATCAACCCATCTGAGTTCAAAGTTAGGATCGTGAGGTTCACAAAGTCTTGGCATCCAGAGTGGAAGTTAATGGGTGATGGTCTTCAATGTACACTTCATGCCTGATGCTCCATTTCCTCCTCACCAATCCTTTAGCTACTGTATTTTACATGTTTATACTTTTGTAGTAATTTATATAGTTTTAGTTTTAAAAAAATATTGTAAGCCATTCAGAGTGACCCTATGGTACACATGGATGGCCAGTAAATTGGATAAAAGAGACTGGACAGCTACTGTTATGGAATGATGTAGGGTCTCTCCTGCTTGAGTGGGGGATTGGACTAGAAGACATCCAAGGTCCCTTCCAACTCTGTTATTCTGTCTATCTCTCCATCCATCCATCCATCTCCATCCATCCATCCATCTACTATCTACTCCCGGGAAGATACTGGAAAAGATAATAAAAAACAGATCTGCCAACATCTAGAAACAAGTAAAATAATAACTAACAGTCAGCATGGGTTTGCTAAAAACAGATCATGCCAAACCAATCTTACTTCATTCTTCAACATAGTGACTAAATTAGTAGACCCAGTGAAATACTGTGGACATAGATTTCAGCAAGGCATTCAACAAAGTAGACCACAACCTACTTCTTGGTAAGCTAGAAAAAAGTGGGATAGATAGCACTACCATTAGATGGGCTCACAACTGCTGACAAGCCATACTCAATGAGTAGTCCTTAATGAGTCTAAGTCTACATGGAGGGAAGTAAGCAGTGGGGTGCCACAAGGTTCTGTCTTAAGCCCAGTACTCTTCAATATCTTCATTAAAGACTTAGATGAGGGAATAGAAGGGGAACTTACCAAATCTGCAGATGATACTAAGCTGGCAGGAATAGCCAACACCCAAGAAGATAGGCTCAAGATCCAGATGGATCTTGACAGACTAGAACACTGGGCCGTATCTAACAAAATGAATTTCAATGTAGAGAAAAGTAAAGTCATACATTTAGGCAAAAAAAAAAAAAAAAAGTACACATATAGACTGGGTGAAACCAGCCTCAATAGCAGTAACTGTGAGAGGAATCTTGGAGTCTTAGTGGACAACCAGCTAAATATGAGCCAGCAGTGTGCAGCAGCAGCCAAAAAAGCTAATGCAACCCTAAGTTGCATTAACAGAGGGATACAATTGAGATCAAGTGAGGTACTAATACCACTCTATAAAGCCTTAGTAAGAGCACACCTAGAGTACTGCATCCAGTTTTGTTCATCACACTATAAAAAGATGTTGAGACTCTAGAAAAAGTACAGAGAAGAGCAACCAGGATGATTAGGGGACTGGAGGCTAAAACATACAATGAATGATTGCAGGAACTGGGCTTGGCTAGTCTAGTGAAGAGAAGGACCAGGGGAGACAGGATAACAGTGTCCCAATATTTGAGGGGCTGCCCCAGAGAGGAGGGGGTAAAGCTATTTTCTAAAGCACCCGAAGGCCAGACAAGGAATAATGGATGGAAACTGAACAAGGAGAGACTTAACTGGAAATAAGGAGAAACTTTCTGACAGTGAGAACAATCAACCAATGGAACTTGCTTGCCCTCGGAAATTGTGGGAGCATCATTTATTTTTTATTTATTTATTTATTTTTGTCAATTGCTTACAAAATAATAGGTATAAGTAATAATAGGTATAAGTAAAAGCTATGAATACATGGATACATATAAGAAAAATAAAAAATAAAAATAAAAGAAACAATAGGACAGGGGCGGTAAGCACGTTGGTGCGCTTATGCATGCTCCCTACAGACCTCTTAGGAAAGGGGTGAGGTCAATAGCAGACAGTCTAAGGTTAAAGTTTTGGGGATTTGGGGAAGAAACCACAGAGTCAGGTAGAGTATTCCAGACATTGACCACTCTGTTGCTGAAGTCGTATTTCCTGCAATCAAGTTTGGTGCGATTAACCTTGAGTTTGTATCTATTGTTTTCTAGGTCTAGAATTTCAAGTCTGGTGGCATAAGGTATTCTGCAACGAGTAGAGGAGTGGAGAACTCTTCTTGTGAAATATTTCTGGACTTTCTCAACTGTGCTAATATCAGATACATAATGTGGGTTCCAGACTGATGAGCTGTATTCGAGTATTGGTCTAGCAAATGGTTTGTATGCTCTAGTTAGTAGTGTGATATTACCAGAGAAAAAGCTACGCAGGATTAGGTTAACAACTCTTAACGCCTTTTTGGCTGTGTAGTTACAGTGGGCTCTAGCACTCAGGTCATTAGAGATGAGTACTCCAAGATCCTTGACAGAGTTTGGATCATCAACAAGGTCTTGACTATTCAGCCTCTCCTTTATTTTCTGATATATTTTTTTTGCCAATATTTAGGACAGAGCATTTATTTGTTGAGATTTGAAGTTGCCATTTGTTTGACCATTCTGATACAAAGTCAAGGTCTTTTTGAATGGTAGCAGTATTGTCTGTGGTGTTGAATAGCTTTACATCATCAGAGAAGAGAACGCAGTTGCTCTTGATATGATCACAGAGGTCATTTATGTAGAGTATGAAAAGAGTTGGTCCTAGAACACTGCCTTGGGGGATACCATTGTTGACAGGTACAGAATTTAATAGGACGCTCCCAATTTTGACCATTTGTTGTCTGTTTGACAGGAATGCTTCTATCCAGTTATGCAGGTGTCCAGAGATACCGTAAGATTTTAGTTTTAGTAGTTTGTTGTGTACCACTGAATCAAAGGCTTTACAGAAGTCTATGTAGATTGTGTCTATTGCTTTGCCCTGATTGAGTTGTGTAGTCCATATGGTTTTGCAGTGTAAGAGTTGAAGATTACATGATAGTTTTTTCCTAAAACCAAGAGAGTAGGTTGTTTGTTTCTGAGTGGAGGATGATGGATTGGTTAATAATTGATTCCATGACTTTACAGGCGATGCAGCACAAAGAGATTGGTCTGTAATTTTCAACTAGGCTGGGGTCTCCCTTTTTGAAGATGGGGATGACTGTGGCTTGTGACCATAGGTTAGGCAAGGAGCTGGTCCTGAAAGATTTTTCAAAGATTATGCTTAGAGGTTCAGCTATGGCAGTGGATAGCTTTTTTAAGAAGTAGGCACATATTCCCTCCGGTCCAATAGATAGAGATGGTTTTATATTGCATAGTGCATTTTCAACATTGTCTTCTGTAAAATTGATATGTATTAGATCATTGTAATTGTCTGCGGCTCAACTAGGAAATACTGGGCATGATCCATTGCTGTTTACAAATACTAAGCCAAAGAATGTGTTAAAGAGGTTGGCTTTAATAGTGTCGTTGTTGCAGTCTTTACCATTAGGTCCTTTCAGGGGTGGGATGGACCTTGAGTCTTTTAGTTTGTTGTTTACAAAATTGTAGAAAGCGCGGGTGGAATTGTTGTGTAGAAGGTTTTCTTCTTGTTTAATGTGATAATTGGTGCATTCAGTTTTTATCTGGTGGCACAATTTTTTGTATCGGCTTTTGAACTTGGCAATGTGACCAGATTTGTTTTTCCGCCACAGTGATTTCTTTTTGGATTGAAGCTTCCTTATTGTTTTGGGTAATTTGTTTTTTCTGGTTTTGGGAGTTGTTAATGGTTCATATAGTTTGATGACTCTTTTGACTTCAAGTAAAAATATGTTGTAATGGTCTTCTACAGCGGGGGGGGGGGGCAGGGGGGGGGGGGGGGGGGGGGGGGGGGGGGGGGGGGTTTTGGGGGGGGGGGGGGGGGGGGGGGGGGGGGGGAAAGGGGGGGGGGGGGGGGGGGGGGGGGGGGGGGGGGGGGGGGAAGGGGGGGGGGGGGGGGGGGGGGGGGGGGGGGGGGGGGGGGGGGTATCGCATCCAGAGAATAGAAATTGCCAATCAAGGGATGAGAGATCATTGTTTATAAGATCATAGTTGCCTTTTTCGAAGTTATAATTGGGGATTCCATCATTGTGATGATTTTTGTGTGGATGTATGTTGAGACAAAAGTGAATCATGTTGTGATCACTGTTGGAAAAGGGTTCTTTAATTTGTATTCCATAAATTGAATTCAAACTATTGCAGAAGATGAGATCGAGGCAAGTTGTTAAGTCTAGTGTTGTTGGTTACTAGTTGTTCCAGTCCCAGGTTTGTTACAGCATTGTAGAAGGTTGCATGTTTGGGTTCAGTTTTACATTCATTTAGGGTCCAGTCAATATGAGGTAGATTGAAGTCACCAAGAAAGATAAAAGTGTGTGGGCAGGATGCTGCCCATGTTAGTAGAGTGTTAAGCTTGTTTGCATGTTCGATGTCATAATCAGGTGCTCTATAACATAGTAAGAATCGAAATGTGATATTTAAGGATAGTTCACAGATGATGGTCTCAGGAAGAGTAACTTGGATGTTTTTTAGATGTAGGGACTTTTTATAGAAGATAGCAACACCATCTCCTCTACGAATTTCACGATCTGATCAGTAAACATGATAGTCTCTTACTGTGGTAATGGAGTCAGGGAGAGATGCGTTGAGCCATGTTTCACAGGCAAATATAATGTCGAATTTAGCCATATTTAGTAAGAGGAGAAATTCAGGTATTTTATTTACAAGGCTTCTTGCATTTAAGGCCAGATGTGGTTGGAATAGAGGTAGTTAGGGGTGTGCGTGCCTAGTTTTGAGTGATGTTGGATTGGATGGGGTGGGGTTGGATGAGGAATTGTGAGTTGTGTTACTTTCTTTTGATGCAATCAGCTCTGTAGTCAATGTATAGATCCTTTTCTCCATTGTGTAGATGGTTTTTGAGTTCTGTGTGGAGTTCACGGGAGTGGATTCTTTACAGTATGGATGTCTGGTCTTGAGTGAAGTTTTTTGTGGTTGGGATTGGTTTTTGCAATGGCGTTTATTGTATGAATGAATATGAATTTGCTGGACTCATCACTTGAGATTTTCAAGAAGAGATTGGACTGCCATTTATCAGAAATGGTGTAGAGTCTCCTGCTTGGGCGTGGGGTTGGACTAGATGACCTACAAGGTCCCTTCCAACTCTGATTATCTGTTATCTGTTAACTATCATCTCTCTATCTATCATCTTTCTATCTTTCTATGACATATCTATCTATCATCCCCCCCCTCTCTCTCTCTCAGATATCTATCTATTTATCTATCATCTATCTATCACAGAAGGACAGTTTCTCCTCCCTTTCTAAATTATCCATATTGTTTATCTGATAATGGAACTATAACATCGCAGCCTAGCAGGATTTACCATTTTGCTTATTTATTATTCATCAGAGAAATATCTTGCTGTTTGGAATTTTCCTACCAGTGCCATTTCCCTATATTTATTAAGTAAAAGTTACATTTAAAATATAAAAATAAAAAATAAAAGAAAGCAAACGTGTGACTGCAGTTTGTTGGAAGCAAAGATAAACCTATTTCCCAAAGGTTTATTGGATATTAATGTTTTAACATCTGTAGCTGTGAGCCAGTATTATGTTGCCAGATTCTTTTTCCAGATTTCGATAATGCAGGAGGGCAGATTTAATAGCCAATATTTAAAAATACATATTTTTATTTTCAAGGCCACCTAGACTATTTATTCAAAGCTCCTTCTTGGATAGGGTTTCTCACCATCTGTTGTTTGTGAGTTCTGGCATGCAGCCAGGAATCGGGACACAAATGTTAAGGCCGGCTGAATTTGATCAAACCATCAATTCTGGGTTCCTGGAAAATTAGATTTTCTTAGAAAGGAAACGTGCTGTATAAAATAATACAATTGCTACGCCAGGTGGAATGGCCTCCGTATGATACCGGCTGAATTACTGTCCTATTAAGAAGTGTATTGTTTGGACAGATAGCTTTGGATTATATTATAGAGAGCCAGTGTGGTTTAGAGGTTAAGGCAGCAGGCTAGAAAGCAGGAGACTGGGAGTTCTAGTCCTGCCTTAGGCAAGAAAGCCAGCTGGGTGACATTGAACCAATCACCAGGAAACTGGGAGTTCTAGTCCTATCTCAAAAGCTGACTGGGTGACTTTGGGCCAATCACCAGGAGACTAGTCCCACCTTAAGCATGAAAGCCAACTGGGTGACTTTGGGCCAATTACCAGGAGACTGAGAGTTCTAGTCCTACTTTAGGCATGAAAGCTAGTTGGTTGACCTTGGAACCATCCATTCTCTCCCTCAGCCCAACGCATCTCACAGGATTGCTATTGTGGGGAAAGTATAACAAGGAAGGTGTAACAGATTCGAGTTAGAGTTCATTGTTCTCACTGCCAGGAAATTCCTCCTAATTAATTAACTAATTCATTCATTCATTTAAGAACATTTATATTGCCACCTATTCGCACATGGTGACTCAAGGCGGCTTACACAAATATAAATAAATATAAAATATAAATACAAATATAAAAACATCATATATAAAAATAAAAACTAAGAAAATAATAAAATAATAGCCCTCCCACCCACCACCTACATTTAATGGGCTCCATCTTGCTCTGGGTTCCTCAGACCCGCCGGCAGAACCAGGTCTTCGGTGCCTTCCAGAAGAGTGCTAGAGTGGGGGCCATTCTAATTTCTGGGGGAATGATATTCCAGAGAGAGAGAGAGACCCACCAGGGAGAAGGCCCTTTTTCTGGGTCCCACCAGGTGTATCTCCCTCAGGGATGGGACCCACAACATTCCTTACCTCCCCACTCTAATGGGTTGGGTAGATGTGACCGGCAAGAGACGGTCCCTTCAAACCACGAAGGGCTTTAAGGGTGACAACCAGCATCCTGAATTGCACCTGGAAGCAAATCGGTAACCAATGCAGCTCCTGCAGGAGAGGTGATACGTATGCACACTAAGGTCTACACAAAACCATGTGGGCCGCTGCATTTTACACCAGCTGGAGCTTCTGGATGCTCTTCAGGGGCAGCCCCACAGAGAGTGCATTGCAATAGTCAAGATGGGAAGTGACTAGGGCATGTGTAGGGATTGTTGGTACAGGAAAAGTTGTAACTGGCACACAATCCACAGAACATAGTTAAAAGGGATCTTGGAGGCTTAATAGTCCAACCTCCTGCTCAAGTACAAGACCCTATACCATTTCAGACAAATGACTGTCTCGTCTCCTCTTTAAAAAGTGATTGAGCACTATAATGTCCGAAGGCAAGCCATTCCACAGGTTGGTTTTTCTCAGTGTTAGGAAATTTCTCCTTAATTCCAGGTTGCTTGTCATGCTCTTGTTGGAATCTAATTCCAAGGGAGAGATGGAACAGCTGACAGGGAGTGGGAGTGTGGCTCTGGTGGCTGTGGAGGGAACTAGGGAAGGGCACAGTCCAGCTGGGCCTTCAGAGCAAGGCCCAGACCCACCCCATCTTCATCCTAGGGCACACAGGGAAGAACGGATAAGGGAGCAACGTGAGTTGCATGGTTTACGGGGGAGGAAAGGGCCCTGATCCCCTTCATTGTCTTGCAGCTGGGAAGACTGTTCAAAAAGGCAAACTGTGCACAGCAAAGTTGCTGGAAGCAAAGTGTGACATTATTCCTGTTTGTCAAGTCTTATCTGAGTTCTGGCATCCTCCCCAAGTGTGTGGTTTGTTATCTTTTGATGTCTTCAATCCCTTGTCCTGTCTCGTTAATTGCTGCAGTATGGTTTGTGATTATTTTTAATTTACATGTACTTGAAGTTTGGATGGAATTTCTTCCTTTTGAAAACTGTTTTTGGGAGAGTTTTTTCTCCAGCCGATGATAACTGGACATTGGGAGCCATGTTGGAAGCATTAAAGGGATTTTACCTATTTTTGTGACTGTTGCTTTTGTGCCACACCCCGGGTCATCACATTGCTTCTCTCCTTGATTAGTTTCCATCCATTGTTTCTTTTCCTGTCCCTCAAATATTGAAACACTGCTATCGTGTCGCCCCTTGTCCTTCTTTTCTCTTCTTTTCACATATCAACAGGATAGAATGCAAATTCTGAAAACAAATATTTTAAAACTGGCAATTATCTTAGGCTCAAATGTACTAGTATAACCAAAATCCGATTCAGGCCAGCATTTCTATCCTGTAGGTAAATATTTAAGACCTGATTGGCAAATGCTAAGTTGAGTATAATTAGTATGACCAGAACAAAGCATATTTATTCCTTAATTCTTCCAGCTTTCCAATACTTACTTGGCTGAATAGACGTACAAATCTGATTTTTGAATGTCAGAATATAACAAACAATATGCCTAGTATTAAACAACAACAACAATAAAACCCCATCTGTTTCTTTGCAGAAAAACAACAACATCCCAAGCATACAACTGCAGCTTTCATAAATGACTGTCATTTGGAAGAAATAAGGCTGTCAGATTAAAAATACTAATAAAAATAGACATTGTACAGCCAGCGACAGAGCATTAAAATAAAAATAAAACAAATTTGTAATTGAATTTGCAGTTGTGCAGAAAAGCCATGCTTTCGAATTTTGGTGCAATATTTTACGGGAAAGAAAAGTATATGGAACTGAAGTAGAATATATAACGTAAAATATACAATAACAGAGTTGGAAGGGAGATCTTCTAGTCCAACTCCCTGCTCAAGCAGGAGGCCCTATACATGTAATGGCGAACCTATGGCATGTGTGCCACAGGTGGCACACAAAGCCCTCTCCGCAGGCACACCAGCCGTCACCCCAGCCTAGCTCCACCATGCATACACATGCACCTCCTGCTGGCCAGTTGTTCTTCGGATCTCTGGCGCACATGCGCAGGGGTGGAGCCTTCCCCAATTTCTACAGTCCTCCCCTGGTGCACCCAGGGGTGGGATTCTACCAGTTCCCACCTATACGCTAGAACCGGTTGTTAACATTCTAAGCAGTTTGGAGAACCAGTTGTTAGAAGAAATTTCTGGCCTAATCCTGTAAGGAAGGCAGGAAGGAAACATTCTGGTGTTGCTTACAGAAACGGCCTCTCTGTTAACCCTTATTACGTTCTTGGCAAGACTAGACTTCCTATCTCAGGAACTTCTTTGGAGTTTTTTCCCCCTCCTTTGCTGGTACTTTGCTTGTGTGGAGTGACCCTTCAAAGTTACAATGGCACTGAAAAAAGTGACTTATGACCATTTTTCATACTTACGACTGTTGCAGCATCCGCACAGTCATGAGAGGCCAGGTGAGGAGATGCATGCCTCCATGCAAGTGATATTGAGTTGGCCACACCCAGCCAATGACCACCAAGCCATGTCTACCCAGTCACATGACCACCAAGCCACATCCACCACCTAAGCCACGCCCACAGAACCGGTTGTTAAAAAATTTGAATCCCACCCCCTGGGTGCACCCTAGCTTTCTTCCCCCCGTGTGCCCTAGCTTTCTCCTGCTTCCTGCTGCCTGTGCCTTCCCCGCAGGTTCCGCCATCCGCAGGTGCCTCTCTGTGGCAGGAATGCAGGAGAAAGCTAATGCACACTGGGGGGAGAAACTGTGGAGATTGGGAGGTCCCCCCCCCCGCATCCTGTTTGGGGCCTGAAAAGCCTCCTGCACCAACCTGGAAGCCAAAACAGGGGCCGGGGGGGATGGACCACATACATGGGGTGGGCATATGTGCAGGGAACACACCTGCATATGCAGGGGTGGGGTTCACGCACAGGGGGCACTTGCATTGCATTTTGGGGCTTGGGGTACGAACACATGCATTTGTCCATGTGCGCGCTTGCGTTTTGGGCACTTGGCACCAAAAAAGTTAACCATCACTGCCCTATACCATTTCAGACAACTTACTGTCCAGTCTCTTCTGTGTGTGCATATATGTGTGTAAAGGTAAGCCACTAATAGAAAAAAGGCAGAAAGCACATAGGTTGGATCGTGAAAGTCTTATCTGGGATTGAAGAGGCCAATCACTTGCTCTCAAATAGTCTATTTTACTACTGTGTTGTATTGGAATAAAACTACACCAAATTGGCTCCCTCCTGAAGACATGTAGGAATAGTCACATTGAACCCCTCTGCTAAATTTGGGGGTGTCATCACAAGTGAAGGAACACATTCTTTTGGTTCTGCAGAATGGTGCAAGTAACATCTTTATTCATAGAATAATAGAGTTGCGAATAGAGCCTGTCCATCCATCCATCCATCCATCCATCCATCCATCCATCCATCCATCCATCCATCCATCCATCCATCCATCCATCCATCCATCTATCTATCTATCTATCTATCTATCTATCTATCTATCTATCTATCTATCTATCTATCTTCTATCTGTCTTTATCGATCCCTATTTACTATCTACTATATTTATATCTCTATCTCTTATCTATTTCTATCTATAAGGCCATAAATTTAGAAACATAAGCTTGTTATAGAAGAAGTATTTTGACCTGCATGAACACATCCTTTGTCTGCTACACATTAAAGCACAGTCTCTTTTTCTCAGACTTCTGCATCAGCTTGGAGAAATGACCTGGTGGCCTTAATGAGTCACATTTTCAGTTTGGCATGGAACACTGTGGAAAAAAAAATCTGGCTACTTTCAAGAACAGCAGAGAAGTTCTGAATTCCTGTTAGGTCCAACAGATAAGTAAATCAAATAAATTCTTTCTTTCTTTCTTTCTTTCTTTCTTTCTTTCTTTCTTTCTTTCTTTCTTTCTTTCTTTCTTTCTTTCTTTCTTTCTCTTTTCTTTCTTTCTTTCTCTCTCCTTCTTCCTCTGTCCCTCCTTTCTTTCTTTCTTTCTTTCTTTCTTTCTTTCTTTCTTTCTTTCTTCTTTTTCTTTCTTTCTTTCTTTCTTTCTTTCTTTCTTTCTTTCTTTTCTTTCTTTCTTTCTTTCTTTCTTTCTCTTTTTCCCTTCCTCCCTTCCTCCCCCTCCCTTTTCTCCTGTGCAATGTAATTTAAATTAATTTCAATAATCAGATTCATGCTCTGGATTCTCTTCTCTTGCCTTGATGAAGCAATTTGCATCACCTCCAACCAAGTCTAAGCAGGTGCTGCTAGTGAAAGATTGATGTTCAGCTCTGCAGGATAAAGCTGCAGGGGAGCCAAAAGGAGATCAAAAAACACAGCCACCCACATACCCGGCTTCACTCTGAGAAGTAACAGATACATCAGTTTAGGAACTTTGGGAAACAGCTTTCATTCCTCTTCAGTGAAGTACAGCATCTTTTTCATCATTTGCAAAGCCCTAATATAGGGATAGGATGTAGAGGGTTGCAATACTGGCATTCTTTCCAAATACAGGCACCCCCCACCCCCCACCCCAAGAGCCCTGGTGCAGCAGTGGTTAGAATGCAGTATTGTAGGGTTATTCTGCCCATTGCCAGCAGTTCGATCCTGACCAGCTCAAAGTTGACTCAGCCTTCCATCCTTCTGAGGTCAGTAAAATGAGAACTCAGATTGTTGGGGGCCAGAGGTGGTATTCAGCAGGTTCTGACCAGTTTTGCAGAACCGGTAGCAGAATTTCTGAGTAGTTCAGAGAACCGGCAAATACCTCTGACTGAAGATTTTACAATATCCTTCCCCTGCCACGCCCACCAAGTCACGCCCACAGAACTGGTAGTTTAAAAAAAAATTGAATCCCACACTGTTAGGGGCCATAGGCTGACTCTGTAAACCAAGGGTCTTAAACCAAGTTTAAGACTTGTGGACTTCAACTCCCAGAATTCCTGAGCTAACATGACTGAAAGAAGAATTCTGGGAGTTGAAGTCCACAAGTCTTAAAGCTGTCGTTTGAAGAACTCTTCCTTCCTTCCTTCCTTCCTTCCTTCCTTCCTTCCTTCCTTCCTTCCTTCCTTCCTTCCTTCCTTCCTTCCTTCCTTCCTCCTTCTCCCTCCCTATTTCTCTCCCTTCTCTCCGTCCCCGCTTCCTACTCTTACTGAATAAAATAGTGTATATTTATTACATCTCTTAAGTGTAGCATTTAGGCTCAAGGTTGACTCAGCCTTCCATCCTTCCAAGGTCAATAAAGTGCAGACCGCATGAAGTAGTATTTGTGTAGGATTGGGCAATTTGACTTTGTTAAAACTGATTAGAGAAGGGCTGGAGCAGAGAGCTGTGAAGTGGTATATTTGTGCTAGTGCTGTTGCTATCCTCAAATTATGACTGGTTGCTTAGCAACCTTTTGAAATTATGACCAACCCCTCCCAAAAAGGAGACTTTGGAGTCAGATTTGAAGTTCTGATGGTCAGGCTTGCTCTGGAGTCACATGGCCAAACAGTCGGCACTCAGTGACACAACCATATTTATTGCTGTTTGCAGCAATCCCACAGATATCCCACATTTGATTACGGTTTGGCTGAAAAGCGGCACTTCAGGAAAACTGTGACCCATTGGACACAGTGGTGATCCACTTAACGACTGACACAAAAATGGTAAAATTGGGTTGGTCACGTGACTAACCCTTTTAATGTCATCTAAGATAATTATGCTTCTCATCCCCTGTCCCTCTCCCTCCCTCCCTCCCTCCCTCCCACTCCTCTCTTTCTCTCTCTCATATCATGTATCATCTGTCCTTTCATCTATCATATCTGTCTTCTATCTATCTATCTATCTATCTATCTATCTATCTATCTATCTATCTATCTATCTATCTATCTATCTATCTATCTATCTATCTATCTATCTATCTATCTATCTATCTCATCTTATCTATCTATCATCTATCTATCAATCTATTTCTCTCTCTCTCTCTCTCTCTCTCTCTCTCTCTCTCTCTCTCTCTCTCTCCGTCTCTCTCTCTCTCTCTCCGTCTCTCTCTCTCTCTCTCTCCGTCTCTCTTTCTATCTCTTTCTCTCTATTTCTCTATCTCTATCTAATATATTGTCCATCAGAACCAGAGGTGACTCTGGGTGACTTACAACAATTCATATTTTCTGTATGTACAGTATATCATCTATAACTATGTATATACTCCATTTTGCAAAGTGATTTGGAAATGCTTTTCGTAAAGAATATTGTACTGCATATACTGTAAATATCTGTGGGCACATTTAAGTGAAATGTATCCACAGATATAAGGCAACACAATAAAAACTTATAACTTTTGGAAACAAATTTCAGAGTTCTCCAAAGATTTAGCCTCTTCACCATCATGAAAGATTTCTGAAAGTCTCCATTCCAGGCCTCTATCATTTCCTGAAGCACCATCGTGTTGGCCGTCACATTTTATAGGTCCTCTTCAATTCCAACAAGCTGAACAGTGATTGCTCCCCATTTCAACTGAATGGCCATTTGTCAACTTGAAACGATTCTCAAAATCAAAAGGGCTCATTTTCTTAGCTCAATCTCTTTAGGGAAGATACTTCCTCCACTTTATTTGTGGCAGACCTGACACATCACTTGGTAGGAATATGAAGGCAAGTTGCTTGGGAGAATTTTGAGCCCTTGACATCCTGGGTACTGTTTTCGCTGGAAAATAAATTCCTTGCCAGGAGGCTGTTTTATTTTCTCCTGAAATCTTTTATCCCAATTAAACAGCTGGTTCTTTCTCAGCAGAGATAAATTCAGTTTACTAAATGGGTTTCCAGAGGTCCAAAGCAAGGTCTCCGTGGTCTAGACTTCTTGTGGATAACATCTGGAGAGTCAATTACTGCCTCAGCCAAGATCTATTGCACACAAAGTCTCAGAGACTCCGAAAGATTTACATGGGAAAACTAGCAAACTATAGAAAAAAGTTCCTTGCATGATTATCCAAGTGTTTCAACAAAAAAGGAAGAAAAGAAGGAAGGAAGGAAGGAAGGAAGGAAGGAAGGAAGGAAGGAAGGAAGGAAGGAAGGAAGGAAGGAAGGAAGGAAGGAAGGAGAAAAGAGGGAGGGAGGAATAGCAATAGCACTTAGATTTATATACTGCTTTACAACTCTCTCTAAGTGATTTACAGAGTAGGCATCTGGGTTCTCCTTTTACCGACCTCAGAGGATAGAAGGCTGAGTCAATTAGGACCAAACTCCAGGCTGTGGGCAGAGTTAACCTGCAATACTGCATTCTAACCACTGCACCACCACTGTGCACCTGTTTTTTGGGGAGATAAAATCTTGAATTTACTGAAATTCATGTTTCAAACAGAGACATTATTTGCCTGGTAATATAAGCAGCAGTAACCATGGTTTAGGCAAGGGAAGGTGGAGAGGAAAGAAAGAAGGGAGTGAGGGAAGAAGGAAGAAAGGAGAAAAGAATGAGGAGGGGAGGGAAAGAGAAGGGAAGGCAGAGAGGGAAGGAAGGAAGAAAAGAAGGAAGGAAGGAAGGAAGGAAGGGGAGAGGAAGGGAAAGGAGAGAGGAAGGAAGAAAAGAAAGAAAGAAAGAAAGAAAGAAAGAAAGAAAGAAAGAAAGAAAGAAAGAAAGAAAGAAAGAAAGAACGGAGGGAAGGAAGGAAGGAAGGAAGGAAGGAAGGAAGGAAGGAAGGAAGGAAGGAAGGAAGGAAGGAAGTCAAAAAGAGGAATTTGTAGTTAAAAGTGATATGGGGTTTCCCACTACTGGGAGGTATTATAAGGGAGGTACCTGAGCTTCCGATGAAACATTCCTGTGTTAGCAAAGCTCCTCCTATTATTCTATTAAAAGACAAACTGTTGAGGATCTATTCAGAGCTGTCCATGGTCCTGTTTTCTGTTGTTCCCTTTGCTTGGACAGCCTTTAAGTCGCCTTAATCCACTTTTGCTGTTGCTTTCATTGTAATGTTTTGTCTTGAGTTTGCCCAACATAAATGACTATATACACAGTCCCAAGAAGGGACTCATAGATTTAAAGCTAGGATAGCAGCAGCTCCTAGCTTTCAAGACTTTTTAAAAAATGTTTTATATATTTTATTTTAGAATATACATCAATATCAATACATGAACAGTGAGGCATCTGGGTCTCATTCGTTTGGATAGAAGTAATAATAGTAACATTAATAATGTTTTTACTTTAATCATATTTATGTAATTGTAATGTTATTATACATATTTATGTTAAAATAAAGGCCTTCATTATTTAGTTGTTCAGTATGTTAGGATTCCATTTCTAATGACAATGGGACTTTCTAGCTTTTTAAAAGTAACCTCAAAATGCCAGCAAGGACAAATTATACTTTAGGGTGCTAAGAGGAAACTTCTAAATATATTTTTCAGAACTGCTGCCTGTAATCATTGAGAAATGTTGGGTAATAACAGAAGACTTGAAAGAGATAAATATTAATCTCATCCCTGTGAAAGGAAAATAAAGGTAGAACCCAGGTATTGCCCATCACTTAGTTACAGATCAATGCTGGTCAAAATTCTTGAATAAGATAGCAAGGAGATGGTTTGTCAGCATTTAGAAAATATTACCCTGAAGAGCAGTGTGCTTGACCAATTTTGCCTTTCCTTAAATTATTATCAAAATAATGGACCCCGTAGGCATATTAAAACAGGACTCCTGAGTACCTGAACAGATTTCCCATGATATTCTTGATGACAAAATGGTAAAAGGTAGGTTAGATTTATTACTGTGAAGTGGTGAACAGATACTTTTGCAGCTGGACTCAGCAAATGTCAAACATGGAACAATGTGCTAGAGGAAAATACTCAGTTAAGGGATACAGGATTTTGTCCAAGCCCTGAGCAGTGTTTAGTTTAGTTTAGTTTCATATTAGTATAGTATAGTATAGTGTAGTGTAGTGTAATGTAGTATAGTGTAGTATAGTGTATTATATTATTATTAGATTAGATTATTATAGTGTATTGTATTGTATGATATGATATGATATATATTATTATATTGTGCATAAGTGCACCATTGTGTCTCCCGTCCCTGTCCTACTTCCCCATTTATTCGTACCTATTTCCTGTATTCTTACTCATGTTTATACTTATACCTATTATCTTGTAAAAATGATTGACAAATCAAATAAATAAATAATTATATTATATTATTGTAGTATATTATTATATTATATTATTATAGTATAGTATAATATAGTGCATTGAATAGTTTAGTTTAGTTTGGTTTAGTTTCATATTAATTATGTCATGCTATGCTATACTATGTTATGTTAATTGTATTATATTGCAGTTTATTGTTTTATATTAAAATATATTACAATATATTACATAACATTATATTATACTAATTATATTATGTTATACTATACTATATTATAATATATTATATTTCATATTATTAAATTACATGGATAGGAGATCAGAAACATAGAGGTACTTTTTGAGTTACGACTCACCAAAGTGGTGACTAGACTGAAAAAGGAGACGTCCAACCTCAGTTCTGAGTTACGACGGTGGGGCTCCCTCCACAGACACATGGCCACAATTCGGGCACTCAGCAACATAGTTGCATTTATGACCATTTGGAACATTTTCCAATCATTTTGCCTTAAACCAGCATTTACTTCTGCTTCTCACCAACACTGCACCCGCAGCAATCCGTTGCTTCTCTTAACAACCTCAGTGCTCTCATCTAATGACCACCACAAAACAGGTAATAAAATCATGTCCATCACACAATCAACCCATTTTGCAACTGTTTCAACCAATGACTATAGTGGGCAGGCTCCAATTACTTCCTCTCTGGATTGAGTAGGTAACTACAGCTATTCCTTGACTTATGACCACAACTGAGCCCAAAATGTATGTTGCTAAGTAAGACAGTTGTTAAATGAAATGTTGCCCCATTTTAAAACCTTCCTTGCCATAGTTGTTAAGTGAATCACTGCAGTTGTTAAGTTAGGAACACAGCTAAGTGGCTGTTGTGGTTCTCCAGCAGCAGGTGCGGAGGGCTGAGGTCTTGGAGAGCGAGGACTCAGATGAGGAGCCTGCGTGTGATGCAGGGATGGGGCCAGGACCATCAGGGAGTGGAGTGCTGCCTTCGGAGATTGTGAAAGCTGGCAGCAGTGATGAAGAGGTCCCAGAGGAGCCTGTGCCCAGGGTGTGTGTGCACAGGGCTGCTCAAAGGAAAGAGCAGCTGCAGCAGCACAGGAGACTCAGGAATAAGGCTGCAAGGTAATGGCCCCTCCCTCAAGAGATAAAAGTCAGCTGAGAAACCAGAGTTCTTTGCAGGAAGCAAAGAAGTTTTTGCACTCAAGCCTTGTGGACGTTCGGACTATCTTAGTTGGTGTTTAGAAACTCTTTGTGTTTGAAATATTTCTTAGTAAGTTTATCTAGTGTTCTTGGCAGCCTTGCACAACCTTGGCAAGGCTCGTTCTTATCAGAGACAATTCGTTTTAATAGACTTTTAACCGTGAATTAATGGAATCCACAGAGAAGCCTTAAAAGGCTTTGCTTTTATCTCTGTTTGGTGCTTGTTAACTTGGAACAAGGTTCGGGTCAGAACAGAAGGCTTCCCCATTGACTTTGCTTGTCAGACGTTCACCAAAGGTGATCACATGACCCCAGGACACTGCAACTGTCATATATATGAGTCAGTTGCCAGGCTCCTGAATTTTGATCACGTGACCAGAAGGATGCCACCACGGTGGGACTTCCGGTTTGAGCTTCTCCGGCAACAGACCGAAACCTCGTTTCTGCGAGGCTTCGATCCGTGCTTGCCGCTGGAGCGCCCCAAGACGGCTGGTTTCAGGGCTAAGCCACCCCGTAGAGGTGGTGCAAAAGGGGGAAACTGCCTGCAGGGTTGAGGAGAGCTGCATCTCTCCTCCCCAGCTGGCCATTACTCCCTTTCCCAAAGGCGGTTGTAGCGATGGTCAGAAATGGCCACCACAAAGAAGAACTCGACCGGAAAAGAATGCGCAGGAGGAAGATAAGAAGAGAAAGTTTTGGTTGACCGGGTCAAACAGCAAAAGCAACAAATAAGGTACCCTGGAATTGAAACTATTAAAAAAAAACAATAACATTGTCCCCTAAGAAGATTTTTAAGCTGCGAAGGAGAGAGAAAAGGGAAAAGATTTGTTTTTGTTTTTTCTCCTTTTCCTATATTGACAGCTAAGAGACTTAAGCAAGAAATTGGGGAACAAATCCACTTTGACATTAACAGGCATTTAATGCTGAAAATAAAAAGTCAAAGGGATAATAGAGATTTCTGGATAATCAAAAGCTTTTGAAAACAGGAAAGGAGAGAAAGAGAATAAAAGGGCAGGATCTGGAAGGGAGGAGACTGCCTGGAATTAAAACGAACTTACAGCAAAATCTCAACAAGACTTCCAAAAGATACATTTTAAGTGAAATATTGCAACAAAAACTCCAGGAAGAGAAAGTGGAAAAAGAAATAAGAAGAAATAACTTGGAACTATTTGGATTACTCGATGATTTCTGGATTTTTGGTTATTGTATTTGAATGACTAAAATCAATCGGGTGGTTGTTTAAAACTATTTAAAATGGCTCCACTTTTAGAAGAACTGAAAATGGAACTTTAAAAGTACAAAGAAGATGCACAGAAGGATGTCGCCACGGCTTTGGATGTGAAAAATGATCCTAAGTCTTTTCTTTTTTCAGTGATCTTGTAACTTCCAATGATCACTAAATGAACTGTTGTAAGTTGAGGACTACCTGCATTTGAGACATCTGTATTATAAAATCTTCATCTTCTATCCATTCATGCTTGATGATGATATGTCAAAGGATGACTCCTGAATCAAAGCAGGACCAACATTTGTCGAGTAGAATGAATACATATTTTAGCAGGTAACGTAGCACCTGCTATGCTACCTACTAAAATACGGGATCATAATATCAGGATCAAATCACAGGTGATCCCAACTATATTCTATACTTAATCTCTCTTTTCAATCTCTCCCTCTCCCCTCTCTCCCCCTCCGTCCATTTCTCCCTCCCTCCCTCCCTCTTCTCTCTCTCTCTCTCTCTCTCTCTCTCCCCTCTCTCTTTTTCTCTCTTTCTCTCTCCCCTTCTCTTTCTCTCTCTCCCTTCCTCTCTTTCTTTCTCTCTCTTCCCCTCTCTCCCTCTTTTTCTCTCCCTCTCTCCTTCCCTCTCTTTTTTTCTTTTTCTCTCTTTCCATCACTCTCCCTTGTTCCCTCCATCTATACCTCTCCCTCTCTCCCTCTCTTTCCCTTTCTCTCTCTCCCTCTCCCTCCTTCTCTCTCCCCCTCTCTCTGTCTCTCTTTCTCTCTCTCTCATTTAGTCTTTCTTTTTTTTGTGCCTTTGTTGTTTGTTTTTAAAAATAGCCTGCACTTGGCTGAAAGTACAGCTGTGCACCACATCATCCAGGAGTGTGAATTCAAGCTTCTCTGCCTCTCTCTAAAACAGTTCTGATTCAGCACTATCCATGGCATATGGAGAAGAAGGGGCATTAGGCTGACAAAAGCATCATTGCCATGTCATGATGCAACTCCACACAGTTTTGATATGTGTCTTGCAATACCACATTCACACTGAAAGGGTGTGAAGCTAGGAAGATGACACCAAGAACACTTTTGTCATTCTGATGAAAGTAGCACAATTCTTATGGACATTGATGTTCTGATTAAAACTATTCCAAAGTTAGGCTGGCATTTGTGTTAATTTTGCCTGCCCCCCCCTCCTCTCTCTCCTCTCTCTCTCATTCTCTCTCTCATTCTCTCTGTCTGTCTTTCTCTCATTCTCTCTCTCTCATTCTCTCTGTCTGTCTGTTTGTCTTTCTCTCTTTCTCTCATTTAGTCTTTCATGGCTGGTTATGCAGGAGCACCCTATCATCAACATTTTCATTTTCCTGTTGCCCAAGTATTATTGGGTGAGGAAAACAGCATTTATAAGAGAAGAAAAACACATATAAACATTATCTTATTTTATTATTTTAATATTTTAGACCATCACTTCTTGCTGGAGAAGGAACCAACATTAGCCAGCTCTCCAAAATGTTGAAACACTGTCGGATAATACTTCACATTCCTGGAGTGACGATATTATGGGTTAGGTTTTGCAAATGGAAAATGTTCATTTTTTTTTTAATCAGCCGGGTTTTATGTGGGTGGATGGATGCCTAGATCAATGGACTGTCAAGGCAGACAGATTATTAGACCTGGGAAAAAAAACCACTCATCTTAAAATAAGGAAATCATGTTTGATTGTTTATTGACTTGTTTGTTTGTTCAGTCTGTATAAGCCTCTAATCTCGGTCAATGATCTGAATGGCTTAACAATATATATATTTTCATGGTTTCTCCTCTGGGAAAAGGTAGAGCTTTTCCCAAATCAGGATTTCAAGCTCTGAGAACTTCTCTATTTTTAATCTGATGCAGAAACAACGGGATAGGAAGCCTCCTGGGATGTGTTATAAAACTCCTGGTAAGATTTTGTCTGGAGAATTCTAGTTATAGAGTTGATTAAAACTGTAGTAAAAGATAGTTGGCTGGGATCAAATTCAACAAAGGGTCTCTCTTTGTGACTGGCCAAATCCTGACTTATGGGACTGATGACATGCTTAAAATTTTTTTGTCAATAAACAAAGAAAAATAGAAATATCTTTAAAAAAAATACTTTTTTTTCTTTTTCTGGCCCCCAAGGAGATTGGCAAAAAATATACCCCAATGTAAGTCCAAAATGCTGGAAATGCAAAAAAGTTGACAGGACATTCTACCATATGTGGTGGCTATGCCCCGAGACCAGGACATTCTGGATCCAAATTAAAAATTGGCTACAGGAGATCACCAATTATCAAATTGAACTCAGGCCAGAAACTTTTCTCTTAGGAATTATAAAATATCAAATTCCAAAAAAGTAAAATATTTAATGTTACATACCTTAACAACCGCCAGAATAGCCTAGGCACAAGTATGGAAAACTTATAATATTCCTAGTGAAGAATTGATACAACTAAAAATAGTGGAAAGTGCTGAAATGAATGCTTACATTTAAATTGAATGAGAAAGAAGACTTGAATATTTTTTTAATTTGGAACAAATGGTATGATTGGATAACAAACAGAAATAAGATGGGAAATTAACTTGAAAGAGACCTCAAGAAAATGAATGATAAATATGTAGAATATATAAGAATAATAATTATGGATAAAGTTATTAATTAATGTTAGACAAATGTAAATGTAATCTGTTAAGACATATAAGATAATAATTTGCATAGATGATAAAAATGCTGTTGAAATTGCGATGTTTTGAGTTGTAATAATGGAAATACAATAAAAACATAATAATAAAAAAATAAAAATAAAAATGTAGTAAAAGATAATTGGCTGGGATCAAATTCAACAAAGGGTCTCTCTTTGTGACCAGCCAAATCCTGACTTCTGGGACTAAGGACATGCTTAAAACTTTTTTGTCAATAAACAAAGAAAAATAGAAATATCTTTTTTTTAAATAAAGTACTTTTTTTCTTTTTCTACAACCAATTGGCTTTTAATAGCCTCCATGATTAGTATCTTAAGTAGGCCCAAAGGGAAGAAAGCCACACACAAAAAGAACCCTTTTGTTTTCCTTCTTCTTCTTCTTCTTTTTTTTTTTTTTTGCAAAAAGCATTTTTAAAGGATTATTCTCTAGGTTGAACAACTTTCCAAGGTTTCTTCCACATGCAGCTGTTCTCTTCAAGAAATCCCTGTTGTTACCTGGAGGACAATCCATCTCTTCCAAACACACTTGCACAACAACACATGTCCTGGACCAAATCAGAAAGCAGCTTATTAGCAAATCAAAGAAATTAGTTTCTTGCATTTTATTCTAACATCTGGTCTGTGGTTGCAGGGACCAAGAGGCAGTTAGGAGTAAGGGCCTGGCCTTAGTGGAGTGTTTTCCCGCATGCCAAAAATCTGTGTTAAATGCTGTTTTAATACCCTGTGGGAACCCATCCATACCCAGAGGTAATACTCAGCATGTTCTGACCAGTTCTGGAAAACCGCTAGCGGAAACTTTGAGTAGTTCGGAGAACCGGCAAATATCACCTCTGACTGGCCCTGCCCCCATCTATTCTCTGTCTCCCATTGAGTCCCAGCTGATCGGCTGGGTCTTCTTTGGTTGCCCTGCGCAGGAGAACAGAGCTGGAAAGCAGGTTAGTGGGTTGGGGAGATAATGGGGATTTGGCATTAACCTTCCGCCAGGAGTGGGGAGGGAATGGACATTTTACAGTATCCTTCCCCTGCCACGCCCACCACACCAAGCCCTGCCCACCAAGCCACACTCACAGAACTGGTAGTAAAAAAAAATTTTGAATCCCACCACTGTCCATACCAGAGGTGGTATTCAGCAGGTTCTGACCAGTTCTGGAGAACCGGTAGTGGAAATTTTGAGTAGTTCGGAGAACTAGCAAATACCACCTCTGACTGGAGATTTTACAGTGTACTTCCCTGCCATGCCCACCCAGCCATGCCCACAGAACCTGTAGTAAAAAAAAAAATTGAATCCCACCACTGGTCCATACCCTTATTTTGATTAGTTGGTAGGCAAGATAATAAGAAACGCCAATTATATTTTTCCCTTTTATCATTCAATCATATCTGATTCTTTGAGAGCACTTGGACAAATCCCTGCAATTTTTTTGGCAAGTAGTTTTTTTTTAGAAGTAGATCGCCCTCACCTCATTCCTAGGTCTGAGAGAAACCATTGCAACCAATTCTATGTTGGACAAACATCACATTGATTAAAACCCTAATTAGAACACTGGCTGGCAGTCAAACCATGATTCCAAATCCTTAATCTCTACCAATGCCGACACCAGACAGCACTAGTCTGACTGGAGCAACACAAAAATCATTGGCCATTCTACCACTGGCCCTGCTTGTGAGTTCATCGAAGCGTGGCACTCCACAAACAGACACGCTGACCTACAACCAGCCTACAAACCCCTGAGAATCCAAATCAACCACACAGCCTACCAGTGACAGCACTGACCTTCAACCTTACCCATGCAACCCCTCCCACCAGCAGTTCACCTCCCTGATATAACCTCCTTATCACAAGATGCATCACAAGACTCATTGATGACTCACACCTGACCCATCAATTGACACACCCACACCTGAAGCCCTTATAAATAGAAGAACACTTGTGTTGTGGCCCGCCAGCAGCGAGTGGAACTGGCAGCAGATTCGGACAGTGAGGAGGTTGAGGAGGAACATGGGCCAGTCCTGGAGTCTCAAAAAGGCTCTGATAAGTGCTCTGCATCGGAGGCCGAGATAGGGCCAGAGCCATCTGACAGTTATCAGCTGTCTTCAGAGTTGGACATCAGTGAGGCAGAAGAACAGCTGGAGCCTGTTCCCAGTATGTGCATGCACAGAGCTGCAGGAGAAGGGAACAGCTAAAAACAAGGGTCGACTTGGGAGTAAAGCCACAGGTGGACGGTGAAATCTCTGGAAAGACTGTTGGCCAAGACTTTGCTGGAGAGGAATTCACTGAAAACTAAATAAAAGGGGTTTATAAGGATGAAGAGTCGGCTTCATGCTGTTGGAGAAGGGCTTTAGAAAGTTTACTGCAAGAGAGATACCGTAAGGGGCCTTTTTTTGAGCCCCAAAAACGGCTAGGGGGGGGGCCTTCATTTGGCAGTAACGGGGGGGGGGGGGGGGGGGGGGGTTTTCCCGGGTTTATCTGTTCCTGCATTCTTGCCAAGCATTGTCTGCTACAGTGTGGCATCTGAAAGATATCGGACTGTCAACTCTCCAAGTCTGATAAAGGTCCGTAATTGTGAAATCTCTGGAAAGACTGTTGGCCAAGACTTTGCTGGAGAGGAATTCACTGAAAACTAAATAAAAGGGTTTATAAGGATGAAGAGTCGGCTTCATGCTGTTGGAGAAGGGCTTTAGAAGAAAAAGATCCAGCTCAGCATAGAAAGAGATACCTCAAATCCTTCTCTTTCCCGTTGCTTTTTAAATGATTCCCACCTACATACCTGCCAGGGTTGTGAAGATAAAAGCAGAGATTTACAGCCCAGCTGGGATGTGTGTATAAGAATATAGCTGAGAAATACACAAGGGGGAGGTGTGAGAAGTTTCCTTATACTTTGAAACCAGCTGGGATCAGGAAGCAAAGACATTCCTATAAAGAGCTGAAATTGCTCCTCACGCCCCTGCTTTCAGATATTAGATAACCGGGCTGTCCCAAGATGCTTATCCAAAAGGCAATTGGACTGTCTTTGTGTTTTTTTCCCTTGGAAAAAAAAAGACTCCATGTTCTGAAGAAGCTTTCTTGGTTGAGAAGCGAAAGGTTTTCAAAGAAAAAATCCTTTTAAAAAGTCTAGTTGCCTTTGGGATAAACATGGCCTGGATGACTGAGAATCTCTGTAGACATAAACAGGGTATGAAACTATTGATTGAGATAGTCACCAAACTGCTGAAAGGGGTACATATTACCATACATGGTGGTCCTGTAAAAAAGCACAGGGGTTCTGGCATAGGATCTGGAAATGGCTAGAGGAGATGATGGGACTAAAAATAGACTATAAACCAGAATTCTTTTTATTGGGAATTATGACAGAGAAACAAAAAAGATAAGCAAAAAAGAGAGTTATTTAATAATCCATGTTATTATGACCACAAGAATGATTTTTGCCCAGAAATGGAAGGATAGAGAAGGCATATGAAGAATGGTTGCAGGAACTGGGCATGGCTAGTCTAGTGAAGAGAAAGACCAGGGGAGACATGATAGCAGTCTTCCAATATTTGAGGGAGGGGCTGCCACAGAGAGGAAGGGGTCAAGCTATTTTCTAAAGCCCCTGAAGGCCAGACAAGGAACAATGGATGGAAACTGAACAAGGAGAGATTTAACCTGGAAATAAGGAGAAACTTTCTGACAGTGAGAACAATCAACCAATGGAACAGAAATTGCCCTCAGAAGTTGTGGGAGCTTCATCACTTGAGACTTTCAAGAAAATATTGGACTGCCATCTGTCAGAAATGGCAGATGGGTGGATGGGTTGGACTAGATGACCTACAAGGTCCCTTCCAACTCTGATTATCTGTTATCCTAATAAGGGTGAGGTGATAAACAAGATTTTGACATGGGCTGAAATGGACAGGCTGATTCTAGAAATGAAAATCACGGATGAGTCAGAATATTACAAGATTTGGAACAAATTTTATCATTGGTGGGAACAGAAAGGAAGGACTCAAAATAAAAAGTGGAATAGGATCTGTAGAAGTGATATGTGAGATATGAGATTATGTGATTAAGCTACAACTGATGATGGTGGATGATGTAATGAAGGAAAATTAAACGTATAAAGATACAATATGTATAAATGTATATAAGATATATATTATATATTATAGGATGTAAGACAAAAAGATATGTCAAAATGATTTCACAATGTCCAATGGTTTTAAAGAATTTATTCAATAAAATGTTTTTTTAAAAATAAACTATTGACTGAGGTCATTCATCAGTTTTTGGCATGGTATCATATCTACCTCAATCTGCACTGGTGAGACTTGTCGTAAAAATATCCCAGTAAAGAAATGAGAGACAGTAATACCATAAAACAATTCTTACTTTAAGATTTAGAGGTTTATTTCATGAGCAATTTGAAACACGAATAGCCATCATAACATTACTTACATCAATAACCCATTGCAATGAGGTCCAAAGACAATAGCTAAGTCCAGCAAGGAATAGCTATGGCCAGTGGCCCCTAACTCATCCCAAGACATTCTTTTTATACTTTTCTGTACTCATTTCACAACTTATTTAGAGGAGGAGGTGATTAAGAAAATAATGGAATGTGCAGAAATGAGTAGATTAACATTAGCAATTAGAGAACAAGAAAAAATAGAGTATTATAAGATATGGGAGTTATTTACCCAATGGTTAGATACAAAAGAAGGAAATTAAAGTATAATACAATAGCAATGATTTGTTATAATTGATTATTTTGGAATGAATTATAATATGAATTAAAATCAGTAAGAACTGAGATTTGGTCTAAAGGATAATGTGGATTTGAAATCAAAGTCTAATGATGATGTAATAATAATATAATATGATATGGAAAGTTGATTAAGGCAATATGAATGTAAATCTAAGAGGAAAAGATTAGATATATTGTGCACAAGAAATATGTACCAACTGACACACTGTATAGAAAGAAGGTTTTATTTGTTGTTTTACGTTTATGTTTGTTGTTAAAAATAAAAAAACCTTTTGGCAAAAAAAGACATTCTTTCTCTCTTTCTTTCTCTCCCTCTCCCTCTTTTTCTCTTTTTTCTCTTTCCTTCCCTCTCTTCCACGCTTTCTTTTTCTTTCTCGCTTTCTTTTTCTTTCTCGCTTTCTTTTTCTTTCTCACTTTCTTTTTCTCTCTCTTTCCCTCCTTCTTTCATTTCCTTTTTTCTTTTTCTTTCTCTTTCTCTTCCCTCTATTTCTTTCTTTCTCTCTCTCTCCCTCTGTCACACAGACATTCTTTCTCTCTTTCTCTTTCTTTCTCTCCCTCTCCCTTTCTCTTCTCTCTTTCCATCTCTTCCACATTCTTTCTCTTTCTTTCTCTTTTTCTTCTTCTTTCTCGCTTTCTCTTTCTCTCCCTTTCCCTCTTTCTCTCTCTCTCTTTTTCCTCTCATATACTCTCTCTCTCTTTCCTTCTTTCTCTCTCTCTTTCCCTCCTCTTTCTCCCCCCCTCAAAAATTTACAATATCATTTGGCCTACTCATTGAATTCTCCATTTGTAGCTTAGAAAAAGCGTCTTTTTAGAATCATAAACCACTCACAGACTTTGAGCAGTTTGGAGAAGCTAATTGGAAATTTTCATGGTCTCTCAAAGCTGTTTACACATACAAGGCAGGGGAGATGAGGTAATTTCCTCACATTTTATGAAAGACATCTGGGAGAACATACCAACAAGACTTTTAATCACTTTTAATCTTTGTAAGTACAAAGAACTGTTCACCTTTGGATTGCAAGAGTTTAATTTGACAATCATTTAATTTGCTCTAATTGGAGGTACATTACTGTGATCTGAATTCATGACATTCATCTCAATTTGTAAAAAAATGTTTGCAGAAATTCAGCTCAGTCAGAACAAAAGGGAAAATGGCATATTACTTGTACTAACTATTTATTTTAAAATAGAAGAAAATTCCTACCATTCATCCATTCTGGACAATATTCAAGAAATATATTGAGAAGATTATACAGATAGTTTTAGCACTATATCCCTTTTCCTTCTCTGTTTTTTTAACACTTTGAATATACTCCCACTGAACAAGGTAAAACACAGAGAACTTGACATTTTATGTCAAGGAGTGAAACAGCAAAACGAAGCAAAAATCACCATCAGCCTAACAGCTGGTTTGAAAGGGCACTGAGTGGTATTCCAAAGTGTAGACAATTACTTACATAAATAGTCATATCAAGAGCCATGGTGGCACTTGAGAGCCCACTCTGCTCACTGCCAGGAGTTCGATCCTGACCAGCTCAAGGTTGCCTCAGCCTTTCATCCTTCTAAAGTTGGTAAAATGACCCAGGTTGTTGGGGACAGTATACTGACTCTGTAAACTGCTTAGAGAGGGCTGTAAAGGATGGAAGGTTGAGTCAACCTTGAGCCATTCAGAATCGAACTCCTTGGAGTGAGCAGTGAGTTAGCCCTGCAGTACTGCATTCTAACCACCGCATCACCATCGACATACCTATTTCCAAGGGTGGGCTGCTAGGAGTGTGCAGGGGTTCGGGAGAGCCCCTAGCTAAAATCAGGGGTGGGATTCTACTGGCATAACAATTGATTCAGTGAGCGCATGCATGCGCAGTACTTGCAAAACAACTTCTCCTGCAAGCAATCACCATCTGCTGCTGATGCATGGCACTCAGCTGTGCCGCACAGAGCAACTAAGGTAAGAACAAAGGACAGCCTAGAGCCCGGGCAGGCGGGTGTGCCCAACCAAAGAAAAGAAGATCTTCAGAGATAACCGGTTAGGTGTCAGCTGCTCTTCGGAGCTACCGGCTCTATAGAACCGGGCCGAACCGGTAGAATCCCACCCCTGGCTAAGATTCTGTGCAGTTTGGAGAACCCACAAATCCCACTCCTGGCTGGCCCTGCCCAGCCCACCCTGCCCCTCCTAGGAGTCCCCACATGGCCCATTTGGGATGCAAGTAAGTTCAGGACACACACAGAGGGATGGGGTGCATGAAAAATGGGCCACACGGAAGTTCGGAAAGGCCGGAAATGAGCCTGTTTCCAGCTTTCAGAGAGCCTCTGAAGCCCAGGGAAGCCATTTTAGCCCTCTTGGAGGCTCGAGGAAAGCCTCCAAAGCCCAGGGAGGCCATTTTAGCCCTCTTGGAGGCTCGAGAAAAGCCTCCAGAGTCCAGGGAGGCCATTTTAGCCCTCTTGGAGGCTCGAGGAAAGCCTCTGAAGCCCAGGGAAGCCATTTTAGCCCTCTTGGAGACTCGAGGAAAGCCTCCAAAGCCCAGGGAGGCCATTTTAGCCCTCTTGGAGGCTCGAGAAAAGCCTCCAGAGTCCAGGGAGGCCATTTTAGCCCTCTTGGAGGCTCGAGAAAAGCCTCCAGAGTCCAGGGAGGCCATTTTAGCCCTCTTGGAGGCTCGAGGAAAGCCTCTGAAGCCCAGGGAGGCCATTGTAGCCCTCTTGGAGGCTCGAGGAAAGTCTCTGAAGCCCAGGGAGGCCATTTTAGCCCTCTTGGAGGCTCGAGAAAAGCCTCCAGAGTCCAGGAGGCCATTTTAGCCCTCTTGGAGGCTCGAGAAAAGCCTCCAGAGTCCAGGGAGGCCATTTTAGCTCTCTTGGAGGCTCGGGAAAGCCTCCGAAGCCCAGGAGGCCATTTTAGCCCTCTTGGAGGCTCGGGAAAAGCCTCCGAAGCCCGGGGAGGCCATTTTAGCCCTCTTGAAGGCTCAGGGAAAGCCTCCAAAGCCCGGGAGGCCATTTTAGCCCTCTTGGCGGCTTGAGGAAAGCCTCCAAAGCCCGGGAGGCCATTTTAGCCCTCTTGGAGGCTCGAGAAAAGCCTCCAAAGCCCGGGAGGCCATTTTAGCTCTCTTGGAGGCTCGAGGAAAGCCTCTGAAGCCCGGGAGGCCATTTTAGCCCTCTTGAAGGCTCAGGAAAGCCTCCGAAGCCCGGGAGGCCATTTTAGCCCTCTTGAAGGCTCGAGGAAAGCCTCCAAAGCCCGGGGAGGCCATTTTAGCCCTCTTGGAGGCTCGAGGAAAGCCTCCGAAGCCCGGGGAGGCCATTTTAGCCCTCTTGGAGACTCGAGGAAAGCCTCCAAAGCCCAGGGAGGCCATTTTAGCCCTCTTGGAGGCTCGAGAAAAGCCTCCAGAGTCCAGGGAGGCCATTTTAGCCCTCTTGGAGGCTCGAGAAAAGCCTCCAGAGTCCAGGGAGGCCATTTTAGCCCTCTTGGAGGCTCGAGAAAAGCCTCCAGAGTCCAGGGAGGCCATTTTAGCCCTCTTGGAGGCTCGAGGAAAGCCTCTGAAGCCCAGGGAGGCCATTGTAGCCCTCTTGGAGGCTCGAGGAAAGTCTCTGAAGCCCAGGGAGGCCATTTTAGCCCTCTTGGAGGCTCGAGAAAAGCCTCCAGAGTCCAGGGAGGCCATTTTAGCCCTCTTGGAGGCTCGAGAAAAGCCTCCAGAGTCCAGGGAGGCCATTTTAGCTCTCTTGGAGGCTCGGGGAAAGCCTCCGAAGCCCAGGGAGGCCATTTTAGCCCTCTTGGAGGCTCGGGAAAAGCCTCCGAAGCCCGGGAGGCCATTTTAGCCCTCTTGAAGGCTCAGGGAAAGCCTCCAAAGCCCGGGAGGCCATTTTAGCCCTCTTGGCGGCTCGAGGAAAGCCTCCAAAGCCCGGGAGGCCATTTTAGCCCTCTTGGAGGCTCGAGAAAAGCCTCCAAAGCCCGGGAGGCCATTTTAGCTCTCTTGGAGGCTCGAGGAAAGCCTCTGAAGCCCGGGAGGCCATTTTAGCCCTCTTGAAGGCTCAGGGAAAGCCTCCGAAGCCCGGGAGGCCATTTTAGCCCTCTTGAAGGCTCGAGGAAAGCCTCCAAAGCCCGGGAGGCCATTTTAGCTCTCTTGGAGGCTCGAGAAAAGCCTCCAAAGCCCGGGAGGCCATTTTAGCTCTCTTGGAGGCTCGAGGAAAGCCTCCGAAGCCCGGGGAGGCCATTTTAGCCCTCTTGAAGGCTCAGGAAAGCCTCCGAAGCCCGGGAGGCCATTTTAGCCCTCTTGGCGGCTCGAGGAAAGCTTCCAAAGCCCGGGAGGCCATTTTAGCCCTCTTGGAGGCTCGAGGAAAGCTTCCGAAGCCCGGGAGGCCATTTTAGCTCTCTTGGAGGCTCGAGGAAAGCCTCCGAAGCCCGGGAGGCCATTTTAGCCCTCTTGGAGGCTCGAGGAAAGCCTCTGAAGCCCAGGGAGGCCATTTTAGCCCTCTTGGAGGCTCGAGGAAAGCCTCTGAAGCCCAGGGAGGCCATTTTAGCCCTCTTGGAGGCTCGAGGAAAGCCTCCGAAGCCCGGGGAGGCCATTTTAGCCTCTAGTATTCCAAGAGTGGTCTCAGTAGAGCTATGTAAACTGGTACTATCATTTCTGATCGTCTTGATGCTATCCCTCTGTTGATGCTGCCCAGGACTGTATTGATCTCTTGATCATAATGGTGGGCTGGCTCCACCATTAGGAAGAACAAATAGCCACTTGGACGGGAGAAGACAGGAAACCTGGTCCCTTCTGGCAACCTGCATCCAGAGCAGATGCTCATTGCATCTAACCATTCAGCCACAGTCCTGCATTGCAGTCCTGGCCAGCCTCCTTGCATCAATTTTAAGGGGTCTTCAGAGGACTGAAGCTTGCAGTGACTTTGAGATATAGCTCTACAACAGCCATGTACAACTCACACTATCCTGAAGACATCCCAAGAGTTGGGCTTTCACTGCAGCAGTTCCAATTAATGAGTGGAGGGTGCTTGGCTGAGAAAAAAGGTTCTACAATGGAAGCATCTCAGGGGGGAAAAAAGAAATAAGTACAAATTCATAGGCCACCCGTCTCACTGTTTCAGGACCTTGGGCAAAAAGATAAAACAACTATAAAGTTTCCCTTGCCCTGTTTAGCTGAGAGGGTCAGTCTTGTTCAAATAAACTTTTGTGGTCATGTGGCCAGCATTACTATACACCAAGGAGCCCAGAACACTGTTATCTTCTCACTGAAGTGGTACCTATTTATCTATATACATTTACATTTGCTTATGAATTGCTAGGTGGGCAGGAGCTGGAGCAAGGAATGGGAGCTCACCCTATTGTGTGGTGCTTGGGTCTCAGACCCAGGCAGTTAGCTTTCCAGTTGACAAGATCAGTGTCTTTAATTGCTAAGTCATTGTGCCCCCCCCCCTAAAATTAAGAAAGATGAAAAGACTAAAAAACAAGAGGACAGGTGACAGAGGATGGGGAACTTTTCTCTATCCTAACCACTGATCCACAACCCCTGGTCTGTGGTCTGGCACTGCCCATGCCATGCCAGCAACTGAGCTGCACAAACAAGCAAAGCCCCATATGTGGGATGCAAGCAGCATACAAAACCAGACTTCCTCTGGTCCACAGAAACACCTTTCTCCATGGAACCAGTCCCTGGTGCCGAAAAGGGGGTCACTAGTCTACCCCATCAGCTACCTTCAGAATAGAATAGAATAGAATAGAGCAGAGCAGAGCAGAGCAGAACAGAACAGAACAGAACAGAACAGAACAGAACAGAACAGAATAGAATAGAATAGAATAGAATAGAATAGAACAGAATAGAATAGAATAGAATAGAATAGAATAGAATAGAATAGAATTCTTTATTGGCCAAGTGTGATTGAACACACAAGGAATTTGTCTAGGTGCAGATGGTCTCAGTGTAGATAAGGGAAAAAAATAAAAATACATTCATCAAGAATCATAAGATACAACACTTAGTGATAGACATAGGTTACTAATAAGCTTTTTCCAAGAGGCAACTGGACTTGATTTTTTTTCTCCTTTGGAAATGTTTTGCTACTCATCCAAAAGGCTTCTTCAGTTCTAGAAATGAAGAAGTTTCTTAGATGAGAAGCAAAATGTTTTCAAAGGGAAAAAAAAAAACCAAGTCCAGGTGCCTTTTGGAAACTTTATTGGATATACCATATTGGTAATGAAGAAACAAAACCAACTCTAGTTTTCCCATGCAAATGTTTGCCTAATTAAACAATAGCTTCCTCTTCTCCTCACACCTTGGTGATCCCATTGTCCAATTATGAAACATTATTTTGTTATGGGAACAGTCCATCTCTTTCTCAAGCACCTGCATTGGTGACCTTGATGGTTTCTATGCTGTCATGATCTCTGCATACATATTCTCAGCATTCCACTTCCCCTTTCCCTCTCTCCAGTTCATTGGCAAATTGAAAATCAAAAAGGGTTTGAAAGAAACAAAGCGATTCAATCTTGACAAGTGCTTTTTCAAAAGGCAAGTGGACTTTGCTTTTTTCTTTGAAGACCTTTTTGCTTCTCATCCAAGAAGCTTCTTCATTTCTGAGAAGCCCTACCTTCTCAGATCAGCACGCTGAACAATAGGCTGGTAAGAATTGTTTGGTTGTTTTTTTTTACATAAATGTAATCTAAATACATATATTATTACAGCTGCGAAGGGCAAGATTAACAAGTTTCCCAGCATCATGGCATGAAGATAATGGGGATAATATTAATATTATGGCTAGATTTAGAAGAATGTCTTCACGGGGCATAGATTCCATCCTGCTTTATGACCGGCGTCTGAGATAATGACTTCATAGTGAGAGAATAATCAAAACTGCCAAGGCTAAGAGAGAAGGTAACTTGGCTTATATAATACATTTGTTCAGGACGCCATGGGTCCAGGAGAAGGGAAGTCATATATATTTCTAGTGTGTGAATATGTGCCAGTGTATCGCATCCATGTATTACTCTTCATTTGGAAGCATATATATTTCTTTTATAGGAATTGGATATCAATAAACACAAGCAGTTTTCTCTGAGACATAACACATCGGGATGACGCGATGGGCCATGATGTCGTGGATGAAATGATGAAGCATGTCAGGTTGCAACTGGGGCAAGTTTCAAAATGTGTGTTTTCTGATGTTGTAATGATTGCTATGAAGTCAGTAAATCTGTGGGGTTCCATCAGAATTCAAACAGTCACTAAGGGGCTGGTCATAAGCCAAAGACTATCTGTATTAAAATGAGCATATATATTACAACTGTTATTGGTAAGCTTGTTACAGCAATAGCAATGGCACTTAGACTTATATACCACTTCACAGTACTTCACAACGAAGGGGTTTACAGAGTCAGCCTATTGCCCCCAACAATCTGGGTCCTCATTTTACCTACCTCGGAAGAACGGAAGGCTGAGTCAACCCTGAGCCTGGTGAGATTCGAACTGCCAAATTGCAGGCAGCTGGCGGCCAGCAGAAGTAGCCTGCAGTACTGCACTCTAACCACTGCCCCACCATGGCTCATTATGGCTGTTTCTGATTGCTACAGTATTTTTGTCTTCTGTTCTATTGTGTCTGATTCTCAGAGAGTGCTTAGACGAGTCCCTGCAGCTTTCTTGGCAAAGGTTTTTTTTTTTGCTTTTAGATGTGGGTTTCCATTGCTTCTCTTCTAAAGCTGAGAGAAAGTGATGACCCCAAGGCCACCCAACTTGATCTCTTGATGTCCAGCCTGATTCCTTGACCACTGCATCATACTGACTCTCACAGCATCTTTAAAGAGGATTGTATTTGTCTTGTTCAGCTTTTCCGTATCAAATATTTTGGGTTTTTTTTAATTGTTCATTGCTACCAGTTGTTGATGATGATGTCATCCATTCACTCATATCCAATTCTGGCCAGTTCTCTCCACATCTTCTGAACTTGCATTATTTCTTTGAGTTGTTTTATGCTCCAGCTGGTGTCAGCTCTGATGGTGCCCAGTCACCGTGTTCTTAGCCGGCCTGCTCAAAGTCAAAAGATATGAGTCAATTGATATATTGATATAATGATGATATTGTCAACTCGTAAAATATTGCTATGGTCTTTTTAGAGTTGCCAACAGAAAGGGAGGGGGAAGCAGTGAGGCAGCTTGCAAACTGCAAGTGCATGCCACAAATGTTTTCAAAGATAGTAACTAGGTGACTGAAGTTTCTGCTGTACAAAATTCTAACTGGAGAGCATGATTGATGACTCTGGGCTATGGATGTGTCCCATTGGAGAATATGAATTATGATACACACAGGGGGTGGAGGAAAACCAGGGTTAAGGGTAACAATGAATGTTGTGTCTCAGAGTTGGCTACACCCAGGCAGTGCCAGACATGTTAACTCCCAATAAATCCTTTTTAATAAATAAATCCTTCCTTTCTGGAAGTTTTGCATGAGACTCATGATTTAAATAGGGGTAATTGCCGGAATCCTGACAGATGAAATGATAATGATGATAATATGATGATTAGGTTGATGCAACAAAAATGATTAAGGGGAGGGAGACTAAAACATATGAAGAATGGTTACAGGGTAGGTCTAGTCTAATGAAAAGAAGAACTAGGGTGACATGATAACAGTCTTTGAATATTTGAAGGGCTACCACAAAGAAGAGGCAGACAACCTATTATCCAAAGAAGGCAGAACAAGAAACAATGGATGGAAACTAATCAAGGAGAGAAGCAACCTAGAACTAAGGAGAAACTCCCCAACACTGAGAACAATTAACCAGTGGATTGGAAGATGCCTTCAGAAGCCTCACTCAAAGCTTTCATGAAAAAACTGGACAGCCATTTGTCTGCAATGGTGTAGGGTCTCCTGCTCAAGCTGTGGATTGCACTAGAAGACCTCTAAGGTACATTCCAACTCTATTATTCTATGTTTGATGATGATGATGATGATGATGATGATGATGATGATGATGATGATGATGTCCATTCAGTTATGCCAGACTCTTGGCAATCCTGTGGACCAGGTGTGTCCACATCTTCTGACCTTCAACTACTTCTTTGAGTTGTTCAATGCTCTGGTTAGTATCAGCTCTGTTGGTGTTCTCATGCCCTTGGTAGAGTTGGATTTTGAGGGAGAGGTGGAAAAGCTGACAGGGAGTGGAGGTGTGGCTCCGGAGGTTGTGGAGGAGGCTGGGGAAGGGCAGAGGCTGGCTGGGCAGGGCCATCCCCTCTTCATCCTAGGACATGCAGGGAGGAATGGAGAAGGAAACAACTTGGCTTACGAGAGAGGAAGTGGCCATGATCCCCCTCATTAGTTGCAGCTGGGGAGAATAGTATATAAGAGAGATGGTTACAACACATCATTGCCAGAAGCAAAGCATGTTTTATTTTGGGCTGAAGTTATCTTGGTTGGCGTCCTTCCAACAGACTGTGCCTTGTTATCTCCTTGAATTTGGTAATTATTTATTCTGGTCCATTGTGGAAATTCCTTCATTGTAGTTTGTTATGGGTTTTTTTATTTCACCTCTATCTGCTCATTAAGTTCGGACTGTATTGCTTTCTTTTAAAGACAATTTTTTGAGTAAGTTTTATCTCCAACTGAGAATTATTGAACAGTGGAGCCAAGTTGGAGGCATTAAAGGACATTTATTTATGTTTTGGATTTTGTTACATTTGTGTTACATCCGAGTCATCACAGGTGTCCAATCACTGTGCTTTTTGGTGACCTGGTCAAAGTCAAAAGATATGAGTTAATTGTCTTACTTATCATTGAGCAATTCTTTCACCAGCTATCAGCAGCTTCCTGAGCTTCTAATGATGGTGATGAGGTGTCCAACTTTTAGTGATTCTATGGCCAAGGTCTCTCCACATCTTCCTTGAACTACTTGAGTTGTTCTATGTTCTGGCTGGTGTCATCTGTGATGGTGTCCAGCCACTGTGTTCTTTGATGGTCTGGTTTCCTTGTATCACTAATAGTTCCATGCATAATTGCTTTCACCAGTGAATTCCCCTGCACGACACAGTCAAAATGAATGAGATGCAATTTTGTCATTTTTGTCTTCCAGTGACATGTCTGGTGTTATGTGCTCCAGTATTTTTTTGTTAGTCACTTTTGCTGTCCAAGGAGTATAAAAGAGCCTTCTCCAGCACCCCAACTCAAATATATCAATTTTCTTCCCATCTTGCTTTTTAAAGATCCAACTTTCACAACCACAGGTAGCTACGGGGAACACAAGATAATGGATTAACCTACACTTGGTTGCCAGAATAATTACTTTGCTTTTCCATACAACTAAATGAAAAGGAAAATGAGATTATTTTTCAGAACTTCTGGTTTTTGGCATCATCTCCATGTAGGCATTTTACGGGCTGTCATTTGAAAGGAGCATCTGGATTTCATCTTTCTGGATTTCTGCCATTAATTTTGAGTTATTTTAAGCTTTGAATTTCCTGTGCATCAGCGTGGGAGGTGCTTTGAACCAAATGTTGCACGCAGCTTGTTTCGGTCCTTCAAGCCCAAACTATGTCAAATTTCTCAAGGTGAGTTTTCAGGATGCAAGGTATAATTATTGGGTATGTCCAGTAATGAAAAGAAGGATTAAGGGTGACATGATAGCAGTTGCAATATTTGAGGGGGACTCTACAAAGATGAGGGGGGTCAAACTATTTTCCAAAGCACCTGGAGGCAAGACAAGAAACAATGATTGAAAAGTCTATGGAGATTCTCAGTCATCCAGGTCATGATTTGTCCCAAAGGTGCTTTTCCAAGAGGCAACTGGACTTTCTGTTTTTTCTTTGAAGACGTTTTGCTTCTCATTCAAGAAGCAGAGCTGAAGAAACTTCTTGGATGCGAAGTGAAATGTCTTCAAAGAAAAACCATAAAGTCCAGGTGCCTCTTGAAAAAGCACCTTTGGGACAATGATTGGAAACTAACCAAGGAGAGAAGCGACTTAGAACTAAGGAGAAATTTCCTAATGAGGAGAGCAATCAACCAGTGGAGCAGCTTACCTACAGAAGTTGTGTGTTCTCCATCACTGGAGGCTTTCAGAAAGAGACTGGGCAACCATTTGTCTGAAATGGTATAGGCTAGTGATGGCTAAACTTTTTGGCACTGAGTGCCCAAAGAGCATGTGCATGTACATGCCCAAAATGCAATACACGCACGTCCCCTGCATATCTGCCCCGTGCATCCACGCATGTCCCTGGGCGCATCCCCCATGTGTGTGTGTACTCCACCCCACACACATTTGCAGCAGAGACCCAAAGACCAGCTGGCCAGGGTGAGGTGTGCACATGTGCAGCAGAGCTGAGTTGGGGAGATGGCTCATGTGCCCACAGAGTGAGGGCCACCTCTGACACGCATGGCATAAGTTCACCATCATGGGTATAGGCTCTCCTGCTCCAGCAGGGGGGCTGGACTAGAAGACCCCCAAGGCCCCTTCCAACTCTATTATTTTATGTTCTATATTCCAAGGCTTCATGCCCAGGCATGTAATACTCATAGGTAGAGCATCAGACCAAAGAACATGGAATCCGATTTCAGATGGTGAGGAGAAAAAAAATAATATTTTTTTCAAATACTTGATAGCTTCATCTTCCAGCACTCAAACTCTCCCATATGTTACTTTATGAGCTAGTCATTCCAAGCCATTCATTTTCAATTTACATGGTCATCAAGCACAAAACAAAGCATTATTTTTATACCGCTCTCTTGCCAAAGCAAAATAAACACCTCGACGCGTATATTTGACTATGTGAATAAAGCGAACCCTTTATATAGATATTTAAATGGGTGCTATTTTAAACCTGCTTATGCTATCTAGTCTACAATAGTTACAGAATTAAAAAGTGAGAGAAAGAGAGAGAGAGCAAGCTTGGTGGACCCGTCGTTCCCCATAAATAAAGAGAAATGGAAAAAATTATAACAAATGGCATATACACAGATACGTTTTATCCCAAACATTGTTTTTACAGATGAAATATGTAACACAAATAGATATCAATGATTTTTCTCATTTTTTTAATGCATCTGCAATGATAGGAATTCACGAAGAGGGGAAAATGATGTTCTTTGCTTTTAGATCGGTACCAAATAAATGATTCTATATAAATAGATGGGGCACAATTGAGTGCAGAAATATACAACAGATGGGTTCGTACTGGTAATGTTTGTCGCAAGAACAGGTTTATTGGAAATAAAGAGAAATGTCCTTTTTGTGATGTGATGTGGAGGAGTGCAATTATTCACAGAGTAATGTTGGTAAGGTTCAATAGCACTTAAACAAAATTTGACACTGTATTTCAAAAATTGCTTGCCTTTAGATTGAGGTCCACTGAATTCAAGGATGTTTGACCCTGAGTTCACACCAACTATGTTCGCATAGCACACTTAACTAGGTCATTTAACCAATTGGCAATTAAGCTTAGTGATTTTTTTAAAACTTTGGCTAACATTTTGCAATTACTATATTGGGGAAACTCAAGGTTAAGTCAGCTATCCGGACCAAGTAGCTTATTCAAATGATGTGTTGATCATATATGGGGTGACATGATAGCATTCTTCTGGTAGTCAAGGAGCTGTCAGAAAGAAGAAGTCAGTCAATTCTCCAAAACACTTGAAGGTGGGACAAGAAGTAATGGATGGAAGATCATTAAAGAGAGATCCAGCTTGGAACCAAGGAGAAATTTCCTGACAGTGAGAACAATTAATCAGTGGTTCCTATCCCTGGAAGTTGTAGATGATCCACTATTAGAGGTTTTCAAGAAGAGTGTCAGCCTTGGAAGCCATATTTTACTTGGAAGCTTTGAGGCTGCCACATATAGTGCCTGGGAATTTGGGAATTTCATAGTGGGGTAGAAGACTAGATACAATAACATTCTTTTTCAGAGAGTCAAGTGTCAGGATTTCTGCTGTTACCCCAATTAAATCATGAGTCTTGAGCCAAACTTCCAAAACTTCAAAGGATTTATTGTGAGTTAACATGTCCAGCACTGCCTGGGTGTAGCCGACTCTGAGACACATAATTCATTGTCACCCTTGACCCTGGTTTTCCCCCAGGAAATCTAAAGTGCATTCCATACATAGTTTTTCAGAGATAGCAACTAGGTGAGTGAAGTTTCTGCTGCACAAAAATCTAACTGGAGAACTTGATTGATGACTCTGGGCTATGGATGTGTCCCATTGGAGACTATGAATTATGATACTCCCTTTCTGTTGGCAACTCTAAAAAGACCATAGAAATATTTTATGAGTTGACATCAAGGGCATATTGCCCTGCACCTGGAGAGGAGTGTCTGGAGGGATGTCTCCACTTGGGATGAAAATTTGGTTGGGACATGTGATGGACAGATGGGTGCATGGGATGGATCTTTGAATTTCTTTTGGGAAGGGAAAACCCGGAACTCTCAGATTTGGGTTTTCCCAGATGTGCCAACATGACAACTCTAATAAAATGGAACTTTGAGGAAATGCTCGTCTTGGAGTTTATTGGTTTGGAGTTGGTTAGTTGGAACGCTGACAAAGAGATTGGACAACAAATTGTCCAGAATGATATAAGGTCTCTTGCTTCAGCAGGGTGTTAGACTAGAAGACTTCCAAGGTCCTTTCCAACTCTGTTATTCTATGTCTTATTTTTTGCAAGTTTCTGTTTCAATTTAAGAGCACAATCCTGGGTGATTTTTTTGAGGCACACCTTGATCAAGGTTCTCTCTTCTCAAGTGAAAAAGGCTACAATGCATCTTTCAAATTGTCCAGCTGCTTGCAGGTCAAGAAATAACAAAGTAAACAAAGAGAAATATTGATCTTGGTGATGATTTTACAGAGTGACTATTTCATAACTGGAATTTGAATTATATAGCAAAAAGCTTCATGTAAGTTACTGTAAATTACTGGAGAAATGTCAGGGCATGCATCTAACAAGTAACAGATGAACAAGAAAAAGTGTTTAGGTTGTAGGATAATGAACCTTTTCATATTCTGTATATTTAAAAACAAATTTGATGTGGATCAAGGCAGAACAGGCATATTTCAGCCGAAACCAGAGGTGGTATTCAGCAGGTTCTGACCAGTTCTGGAGAACTGGTAGTGGAAATTTTGAGTAGTTCAGAATACCACCTCTGACTGGTCCTGCCCCCATCTATTCTCTGCCTCCCATTGAGTCCCAGCTGATTGGCTGGGTCTTCTTTTGTTGCCATGCACAGGAGAACGGAGCTGGAAAGCAGGTTAGTGGGATGGGGAGGGAATGGGATTTTGTAGTAACCTTCCTCCAGGAGTGGGGAGGGAATGAAGATTTTGCATTATCCTTCCCCCTACCTCACCACCAAGCCATGCCACGCCCACCAAGCCACACCCACAGAACCAGTACTAACAAATTTTGAACCCACCACTGGCCGAAACATTCTTGAATTCAGATGTAATCCTACAGGATTCTGGTCTTGATCTTGAATACACTCTTCAGTCCTGGTTATCACAAAATGAAAAGGAGATTGAGACCCTACAAAATGTACAGAGAAGAACAAACAAACATGATAAATGGTTTGGAGGTTTAATTATATGACGAATGGCTGAGGTATCTAGGTATGTCTTGTCTATCAAAGAGAAGGATCAGGAGGACATGTAATGTCTTCTAATATTTGAGAGGCTGTCACAAAGAAGAGGGATTGACTTTTTTCTCAAGGGTACCAGAGAATGGGTGGAAGCTTGTCACAGAGAGATCCAACCTAGAAGTAAGGAGAAATGTTCTGACAGTGAGAATAATTCATCAATGGAATGGCTTGTCTCCTGGAATTATGGATGCCCCATCACTGAAGGTTTTCAGAAATAAACTGGATACCCATTTGGCTGGGATGTATAAGGTTCCTGCCTTGAGAAGGGGGTAGGACTGTAAGACCTCCAAGGTGTGATGCTGTTGTGTGGGTGTGGGTGTGAGTGAATTTATATGTGCCATTTCTCCATTATTATTTTTTGAAAGAAAAATAATTTTGATTACAATAGTAAAAACTAATAGAAACTAAACTTAGAGAAATACAAAGAACAGAACAAAAATAAAAAATACAATAAAAGAGCAGGTCAAAAAAGAAAGGAAAAAGAGAATATAAAGAAAGAAAGGAAATATCCAACTTTCACAAGCATAAACGAATTCATAATTCTTCATCCTGGATAGAGGTAAACAGATATCTTTTCATCCATATCTCATCCTTTATCTGTAAGAAAAACCCATAAAACATCCATTTTTTCAAACCTGATATCTTCTAGGGTCCGTTTCTTGGAACCCTGACATTATGTCCTATTCATCCAAAAAATAAATAGGCAACTGTTGATAATAGATGATCCTTAAACTTACTGTCTTCCAACATTACACCTTGAATATTTTTTAACCTGTATTTGATATTCTTCTTCACAGGGATTTAGGCAGGGGTGGGATTCTTCCAGTTTGGACCGGTTCTGTAGAACTGGTTGTTACAATTCTGCTCAGTTCAGAGAATTGGTAAATTGTACCCCTGGTGCTGCGTGGGCTCCCCCACACTTCATTTTTTGCCTTCCTGGGCCTCAGGGAAGCCTTCTGGGAACAAAGCCACTCCCCAAGGAGGGTTCCCTGAGGCCCAGGAGGCCAAAACAATTTCAGGGGGGTCCTGCAAAAAAAAGAAACTATGCTCACACAGTCACATGGCTATGCCCACCTAGCTGAGCCCACCTAGCCAAACCCACAGAACCGGTTGTTAAAAAATTTGAATCCCACCCTTGGATTTAGGATACATTTCAACTTCTGTTTGTGAGAGGAGAGCTTGTCCAGTTCACCCAATCCACCTCCAGGTTAATTTCAGTTTCGTATTTCAGTGTTGTTCTTTCCTTACTGTACAGCTTGCTCATGGTTACAGTTGCATAAAAGAAATCTTGAAAATGAAACCATAAATGAATGCAGCTTTTCGGAATTGATCCTCCAAGACAGGGGTCCAAAATCTCAGCAAGACAGAGGTCCAAAATCTCAGGTCCATGACCTTAAAGAATTTTTCTGAAGCTGTTAGAAGAATCGTGAAACAGCAGTACAACAACAGCAATAACGTGAAGACATCAACGATTGTAAACAGACATGGAAAAACAAGTTTTTCAAAAAAAAAAAAAAAAAGGAGGCTTGAATCTCAAATCGGTATGCTAAAGGCCTCAGTGGACAGGACTATGCTGAAATTCTGAGGAACATCTGAGATACTTTAGAAGATATTTCCTATTTAATGCCAGGAGACGACTTGAAGATGATCTGGTGCTGGGCCACAGCCCATTTGGAACTGGGCATGGAAGTGGCGGCCGACTACGTGTGCGTGTATTTGTAAAAGTGGCACACACACACACACAAAATCTCCCCCCCTCCACCTCCCACCACCACATCTCCACCAGTCTGCTGTAACAGAAAGATTTGGGGATGCTTTTCTAAGAAATTTCCAAATGAAGTTAATTGTGCATAAAGTTCTGCCAAGAAGTGTTATTTTTCTACTTTTTCCTCCCGTCTTTGTAGAAGAATTTGAAAAGAGCTTTACAACCGTTCTCGTTTTTCATTTTCTCTTTGACTGAAGGCTGGCTGGGACTTCTTCCTGCAGGTTTCTCTCACTATTTTTAATGGAAGATGTCATGTAGAAGTGTAAGGCTGTTGAACTTTCCCAGAAGTTGAGAATACTTTAGAGACCTGTTACACAATTACAGGATGTGTTTTTAACAGCGGCTGCCAGGGAAGATGGCAGTCTTATCAGTCCTCATGCACCACAGAAAATGCTCCAGTTTCTGTGACCATCTCATCCCCTTCTAAATGCTACCAAATACATTCTTCTACATTTTTATTCTGTACAATCCAGCAGAAATCTCACATTGTCATCTATTGTATATTGTAATACAGTCTATTGTAAAACAATAGATGCAATTTACATAGACTTCTGCAAAGCCTTTGATTCAATGGTACATGACAAACTACTGTTAAAATTATGCTCTTACGGCATTTCTGGATCACTGCACAAATGGATAGCTGCATTCCTGTCAAACAGGCAACAAGTAGTCGAAATAAGGAGTGCTCTATTAAACCCAGCACCAGTTTGTTTATTTATTTTTATTTTATTTGGTTTGTCAATTGCTTACAAGATAATAGGTATAAGTAAAAACATAGTTATGAATACATGGATACATATAAGAAAAATAAAAGAAACAATAGGACAAAGATGGTAGGCACGTTGGTGCGCTTATGCACGCCCCCTACAAACCTCTTAGGAAAGGGGTGAGGTCAATAGTAGACAGTCTAAGGTTAAAGTTTTTGGGGTTTGGGGAAGAAACCACAGAGTCAGGTAGAGTATTCCAGACATTGACCACTCTGTTGCACTCTGTTGCTGTCGTATTTCCTGCAGTCAAGTTTGGTGTGATTAACCTTGAGTTTGTATCTATTGTTTTCTCTTGTATTGTTATGGTTGAAGCTAAAGTATTCATTGAAGTTAACATTGAAGTTAACAGCAGTGTCCCCCAAGGCAGCATTCTAGGACCCACTGTTCTGGTCCGCCGGCAGCTGGTACAGACGGCAGCAGAGTCGGACAGTGAGTAAGAAAGGGGACCAGTCATCACCACAACGATGAAAGCTTTTCAGGAAGCAAAGTAGTTCGATAGATTCCGAGTCATCTTTGAAGCTCTGGTTGATTTTTTTCTGATATTCTGGTTGATTTCTGTTATAATTGGATACTTCTGTTTTTAGAGCATTCCACAGCACTGAAAGGCGTGTGCTTATCTTGGGGAATTGTTTATAATTCATTCTGGCTAGGAATGAAAGTAATTCCTAGTGTGGCAATAAAATAGGTTTTGCTTTTAAAACAAGTTTGTGTTTAATTACATTTGACGAAGCCTGGGTCAGAACACCCACTCTCTTTCTAAGTTATATAAATGACCTTTACGATCATATTAAAAGCAACTGCATCCTCTTCGCTGATGACGTAAAACTATTTAACACCACTGATAACAGTGCTAGCCTACAAAGCGACCTTGACTATGTGTCAGAATGGTCAAACAATTGGCAATTTCAAATCTCAACCAACAAATGCCTTACACATTGGCAACAAAAATCAGAACACTAAATACAAACTGGGTGGATACGACCTCATAGACTCTGTCAAGGACCTAGGAGTACTCAGAGTTGTTAACCTAATTTTGCGAAACTTCTTCTCCAGTAACACTGAACTACAAACCAGGGCATACAAAACCTTTGCCAGACCAATTCTCGAATACAGCTCATTTGCATGGAATCCACACCGTATAATGGACATTAATGCAATTGAGTGAATCCAGAGGTATTTCACAAGAAGAGTACTCCACTCCTCTGCTCGCAATAGATTATCTTACACCACCAGGCTTGAAATTTTGGACCTACACAATTTAGAACTACATTGCCTATGGTCTGATCTAATTTTAGTACACAAAATTATCTGCTACAACATTCTACATATCAATGACTACCTCAGCTTCAACCACAATAACACACAGGCAAACAATAGATACAAACTCAAAGTAAACCTCTCCAAACTTAATTGCAGAAAATACGACTTCAGCAACAGAGTGGTCAATGCCCGGAACTCACTACCTTGACTCTGTTGTTACATCCTCAAACCCCCAAAATTTTAACCTTAAACTGTCTACCATGGACCTCACTCCATTCTTAAGAGGTCTGTAAGGGGGCATGCATAAGTGGACCAGCATACCTACCATCCCTGTCCTAATGTTCCCATTTATTTGTACTCATTTATTATGTGCTGTGGTATGCCGGCAGCAGGTGTGGACAGCAGAGGTCTCTGATAGCAAGGACTTGGACGAAGGGCCTGCGTGTGTTGCAGGGATGGGGCCAGGACTATCAGAGAGTGGGGTGCTGCTTTTGGAGCTTGTGGAGTCTGGCAGCAGTGATGAAGAGGACCCTGAGGAGCCTGTGCCCAGTGCGCTTAGGGCTGCTCGAAGGAAAGAGCAGCTGCAACAGCACGGGCAACTCAGGAGTAAGGCTGCAAGGTAATGGCCCCTCCCATAAGGAATAAAAACCAGCCCTCGTGGATGTGTTCTTTGCAGGAAGCAAAGAAGTTCTTTAGACTCATAGTCCTCGTTGAAGCCCTGCTTACTCCATTTTGTTTTTGAAACTTTTGTCTGTGGATATTTAATCAGTAATTAGTCTTCTTGTCTTGGCAGCCTTTTGCAACCTTGAAAGGGCTTGCTTTTGATATCGGACAATTAGGTTTAAACGTCTCTTGGCTGGGAGTGCACTGAATTCTCAGCGCCACATTAAAAAAGGTTTGCTTTTATACATAGCTTGTGTCTGTTTAATTTGAACAAGGCTTGGGTCAGAACAATTATGTATATACTTATACCCATTTTACTTATATATTTATATGTAATGTTCATACCAGAAGCCCCCAAACTTGGCAACTTTAAGACTTGTGGACTTCAACTCCCAGAATTCTCCAGCCAATTCTGGGAGCTGAAGTCCACAAGTCTTAAAGTTGCCAAGTTTGGAGACCTCTGGTTCATACTTCTACTTGTTTTCTCATACATGAATGACAAACTAAACTAAATAAATTGTGTGAGGGTGGGTGCGGTTTGAGATTCTGCTTGTCTGTCTCTCCTCATCAGCAGGATAACTCTCTAAAATTGGGCGATTAAACTTATTCCAAATTTAATTGCAGTAAATTTGGAATGAGAGGAGTAGAATCCAGAAAAGAAATACCAGTCTTTTTTTGTTTTTAAATGGGTTGTTCAAATTATTAATTTATTTGCATCCTGCTTTTAATAACTTGGCAGTGAATATATCCAACATGCCTTTCTCCTTCTATTTTTCCCAAAACAACAAACCCCCCGTGAGGTGAATTGGGCCAAAAGAGAATGACTGGCCCAAGGTCACCCACCTGGCTTTCATAGCCAATGTGGGACTTGAATTTGCTTTCTAGCCTGGTACCTGAACCCCTAGACCAAACTGGCTACAGGTAGTCCTTGACTTACAACATTTCATTTAGTGCTGAGATCCATCCCTATCCTTTTGGCCTTTAGAAAGTCCAAAAGACCTCTGCCAACTCATCTGAGATAAGGCCGCACCCCGTATCTTCTTGTTCCCTTCCTTCCCATCTTAGTGCTAATATTTATTGTTTTGATGTTTTATCTAGTTGCTTTTTATTGGTTGTGAACTGTCTAGGTTAGATGGGCAGATGCAACTTTAAGCAATCAATCAGTATAATTCTTCCTTGGTGACTTTACTCTCTTTCCATTTTCCGTCTGGATTCTTTTGTTATCTTTTTCAGATTTTCGCTGAGCTTTTCCTGTAGCCAGATAGCATTCTTCTACCTTATTTTTCCCCCTCATTGGACATGTTTGTTATAGTGCTTTTACTATCTCTTCCTTTGGGATTTCCTGTCAATTTGAGCTCCTCTCCCTGCTAATCTCTCCTGACATGGGGTAATATTTATCCTGATTTCTTTTGTTGCTTTGGAAGAAATACTACCTCAGATGTGCTCAATTATTCCTGTCATGAAAGTCAGATCTCCATTGTATCCCTAAAATTATATTTGACTTTCATTACTCAGCTTACTCATTTCTAATTTTCTGAACATGGACATGATGCTTCTGACCCTTCCATTCCACCTCAAGGAGAGACATCAAGAAGAAAGTCTTCTGAAATGACTTTCTTCTTCCCCTGGACAACTACCTGTATAGAAGTAGTTTGTCCTGCCAATGTCTCTGTTTTGAAAAATGGTGCAAAAAGTTGAAATACATTTGAATGAATGAATGAATGAATTCTTTATTGGCCAAGTGTAGTTGGACACACAAGGAATTTGTTTTAGTGCATATGCTCTCAGTGTACATAAAAAGAAAAGATACATTTGTCAAGAGTCAAGAATCATAAGGTACAACACTTAATATAATCATAGGGTACAAATAAGCAATTGAGTCATACTAGGAAACAGTCAATATAAATCGTAAGGATACAAGCAACAAAGTTACAGTCATACAGTCACAAGTGGGAGGGGATGAGTGATAGGAGTAATGAGAAGATTAATAGTAATAGTAGTGCAGGCTTTGTAAATAGTTGGACAGTGTTGAGGGAATTATTTGTTTAGCAGAGTGATGGTGTTTGTTCTTGTGTCTAGTTGTTCTGGTGTGCAGTGCTCTATAGAGTCGTTTTGAGGACAGGAGTTGAAACAGTTTATGTCCGGGATGTGAGGGGTCTGTAAGTATTTTCACAGCCCTCTTTTTGACTCGTGCAGTATACAGGTCCTTGATGGAAGGCAGGTGGGTAGTAATTGTTTTTTCTGCAGTCCTAATTATTCTCCGAAGTCTGTGTCTGTCCTGTTGGGTTGCAGAACCAAACCAGACAGTTATAGAGGTGCAGATGACAGACTCAATAATTCCTCTGGAGAACTGGATCAGCAGCTCCTTGGGCAGTTTGAGCTTCCAGAGTTGGCACAGAAAGAACATTCTTTGTTGTGCTTTTTTGATGACGTTTTTGATATTAAGTGCTCATTTTAGGTCTTGAGATATGATAGAACCTAGAAATTTAAAGGTCTCTACTGTTGACATTGTGTTGTCCAGTATTGTAAGAGGTGGTAGTATGGGAGGGTTTCTCCTAAAGTCTACCACCATTTCTACGGTTTTGAGTGTGTTCAATTCCAGATTGTTCCGGTTACACCACGAGGCAAGTTGTATAACCTCCCGTCTGTATGTGGATTCGTCGTTGTCTCGAATGAGATCAATCACTACTGTATCATCTTAAAACTTCGGTACTGAAAATGTGACTTATGACCACTTTTCACAGTTAGGAGCTTTGCAGCCTCCCTATGATCAGGTGATCAAAATTCAGATGCTTGGCAACTGGTTCAGACTTATGACCATTATTGTGTCCCAGGGTCACATGATCCCCCTTTGCGACCTTCTGACAAGCTAAGTCGATTGGATTCATGTAACAACCTGGTTACAAACTTATCCCCCACAGTGGTTCACTTAGCAAGTGTGGCAAGAAAGCTCATAAAACGGGGCAAAACTCACTGAACACATGTCTCCGTTAAGAACAGAAACGTCGGGATCAATTGTCATCGTATGTCAAGGACTACCTGTATAGAAGTTATAAGGATAGTCATGCATGCCTTTTGTGGTTTGGATCAGTGGTCACCAACTCGTGGTCTGTGGCGAGGAGCCTGAGGGCCTCGTTCCAGTGGGACTGCAACGTGGCCTGGAATTGGCTGACCATCTGAGCCCGCTGAGCCTCCAGGAGCCGGGACCTGGCCTTGCACTCCCACAGGTCTTCCTTTTGCTTGGAAAGCCTCTGCTCGTAGTCCTCAGCGAGGTGCTTCTGCTGAGCCTCCTTTTCGGTCAGATCCAATTTGAACTGAGGCCGCTGTTTTGCCAACTCTTTCTTGTGGGGGCTGCTTCGCTCCAACAACTGCTTCCTGTTGGGGGCCTAAGGAGCCTGGAAGGGCAGGCCAGGAGTGGTTGGGAGGGGAAGGGTGAGTAGAGGCTGGCGAGGCATGCCTTGATGTGAATGACATCGAGTTGGCCACACCCACCTAGTCACATGACCACCTAGCCACACCCACCCACCTACCCAGTCATTAAGCAGATGATATCCGTGGTCCACGGGTTTTAAAATTATGAATTTAGTGGTCCCTGAGGCCCAAAAGGTTGGTGACTCCTGGTTTGGATCACAGTTTTGTGGTTTCTTATGGAACTTCCCACAGCCCCAAGACCTAAACTTTAATTCTGCCATCACACAGAATAAAACCTTTAAACCAACGGTCAGAGTTATCAGAATCCTGATCAACCTGAGCTACCTCATTCTTGAACGCTATCAACAGCCCAAAGCAAAGAGTCTGGATTTAAAAAAAAAAAAAACCCTGAGCTGACGACAACTCCTTTCAGGTGCCCTCAGGTGTTTCTCTTTCTTGGTAAGTGGGGAAATATTTATTGGCGGCGTCTCTGCATCTCATAAAAATGAAACGACATTAAAATTCCGACAGTGGCTTTTGCCAAGTTCTGCTCCGAAAATTACAAGCGAGATTAAATGGAATGCTGACAGCGTTCAGAGGGGATGATGGATGGCCTGCCATCTTTAAAGACAGCTAGAGCTGTGCTAAGGTCAGCTGCCACACACCAAAAAAAAAAAAAAAATGAAGGAGGGTGGAAATGACCAGAAGTGGAGTGGGGCTGAAAGAGTGGGCCCTCTGCTCAGTTGGTATTTTTGTTTTGCTGCATCACTGTGAGAGCAAACACATAATAGCAATCGCACTTAGATTTATATACCACTTCACAGTGCTTTTACAGTGGTTTACAGAGCCAGCCTATTGTCACCAACAATTTGGATCCTCATTTTACTCACCTTGGAAGGATGGAAGGCTGAGTCAACCTTGAACCTGGTGAGATTTGAACTGCCAAACTGCTGGCAGCAGTCAGCAGAATTAGCCTGCAATACTGCACTCTAACCACTGCACACCCTTGGCTCATCCAACCAATTGATGTCTTTCTGTTGCCTTTGAGTGGTGTCTGCACGTCCGTAGGCAAGCATACATGTGCCCGTGCATGTATACTGCGTATGTCTAGACTGATGAAAAGGAGGAGTAAGGGTGATATGATAGCAGTGTACAAATATCTCAGGGGCTGCCACAAACAAGAGGGAGTCAAGCTATTCTCCAAAGCACCTGAAGGCAGGACAAGAAGCAATGGATGGAAACTCATCAAGGAGAGAAGCAACCTAGAACTATGGAAGAATTTCCTGACTGTTAGAACAATTAATCAGTGGGACAACTTGCTTCCAGAAGTTGTGAATGCTCTAAGACTGTATTTTTTAAAGAAGAAATTGGACAAAAATTTGTCTGAAATTGTATAGGATTTCCTGCCTGAGCAGGGGGTTGGACTTGAAGACCTCCAAGGTCCCTTCCAACTCAGTTATTCTATTATTCTATTTCTACACAAACATACACCCATTGCCTTTTCTTTATAACCAGTGCCCTATTGCATTGACTTCTTCTTCAAACTAGTTGTCAGCCTTCAAGATCTTCTTTCTGGCTGTCATGAGTAACGGGGGGAGGAAGGGGGAAAAGTATGGGAAACGGGCTGGAGGTGTTCCTACCTCCAATACAATACTATCATATTGTATAAACTGAGGAGGGTTTCAATTTCTTGCTTGGCGTTCTCTTCTCTGCGCAACTGCAAACCTTTATCTGAGTAAGCCAAAGTCAACTAATCATCACCACCTGGAGATGTCCACATGACGAGGTTCACAACTTTTAATTGGAAGAACCGTTTGAACTATTGGGGTGGGGACATTTCCCTCCCTTGATATATGTGATGTATGTGCCTATTTCCTCAGATTCAGAATTCTCTTGTTGCTACCACTTGACTTCCAGTAAAAGATATCTTTTCTCTAATCACAAGAGAAAAGAGTCTAAGTATTTCTTTCTTGGATTTTGAACGGAGCACCAGCTGACACTAGTCCAGAATGCCAGCAAATGTACCTCTTAAATGTGTTTTTGCTTGGAGCAAAACAAACTAAGGTGTAATCATTCTTTATGTTTCAGTCTCCAGCCCTCTAATCATTTTTGTTGCATCATCATCATCATGAAACAGTCTCCTTCTTTGCCTTAGAAAGAATAAATCCCTACCAACGACCTTTCCAAAAAAAACCCTGTACACTTTTCTTTCTTTTCTTTCCTGTATTTTGCTTTTTAAAAAAGCCAAAGGAGATGCCTTTATTAATCAAGGAAGTTGCTGCTCTCGAAAAGATGACAGTCTACTCTAACCCTTGATCCACAAATGAGAAAACGGGGATCCCGTCTATTCTGGTCTTGATGAACTGACTGACTATCCCTGGCTTAACACTGCTGATACAGTTTTGGCATTAAAACCACTAAATCAAACTTCAATTTAACATAAACACAGACACGTCTGCTGACTGGGCTTGGATGTGACATTTCTATCCCCACATTTTATTCCTCAAAGCCTCCGCTTGTCAAGGACAGGATTGATGAGGATGTTTAAGGCAATATTATCCTCAAAATGTTTTAGGAACAATGGCTAGAGGGCTCAGGTACCTAAGACATTTTGATCAGCTTATTGTATCCCCAGGCACTTCAGGGTCTAGCGTAGGGTGTGCAAATCTCAGCATCAATCAAGCAGGCCAGTGATTGAGGTCAATTTGTCCCCCTCCCCAGCTAAAGGATTTAACTCATTGTCAAATTTATTTATGATCTATAACGTTGTGCTGATGCCCACGCCTTTTCCATCTTTATGGATTATTGGAAGAGGGATGGAAAAATATTTTCATCCGCCTACCTATCACGAAATGTAATGCTATCCCTCCGTTAATGCAATCCTGGGTTGCATTAACAGAGGGATAGAATTACGATCGTGAGAAATATTAGCAGCACTTTATAAAGATTTGATAAGACTTCATTTAGAAGACTGCATCCAGTTTTGGTCACCGTATGATAAAAAGGACATTGAGACGTTGGAAAGAGTGCAGAGAAGAGCAGTGGAGATGATTAGGGGGCTGGAGGAGAAAGCATACAGCTATGACACTTATATACTGAATCAAGAGCACATGAAGTACTACTATTGCTTTGCAAAGCCTTAGTAACACCAGTGTTGGAATAGTGCATCCAGTTTTGATCACCCCATTAAAAAAAAGATGTTGAGACTCTAGAAAGAGTGCGGAGAAGAGCAACAAAGATGATTAGGAGCTAGAAGCTAAAACATATAGCAGTAACCCTTAGATTTATATGCCACTTCATAGTGCTTCACAGCCTCTCTAAGCAATTCACAGAGTCAGCATATTTTCCCCAACAATCTAGGTCCTCATTTTACTGACCTTGGAAGGGTAGAAGGCTGAGTCAACTTTGAGCCAGTGAGTTTTGAACTGCCAAACTGCATATTTGGCAGGAATTGGGCTTGTCTAGTCTAGTGAAAAGAAGGGCCAGGGGTGATATGATAGCAGTGTTTCAATATTTGAGGGGCTGCCATAAAAAAAGAGGAGGTCAAATTATTCTCCAAAGCACCTGAGGGCAGGACAAGAAACAATGGCTGGAAACTAATCAAGGAGAGAAGCAACCTAGAACTGAGGAGAAATTGCCTAATGATCAGAACAATTAACCAGTGGAACAGCTTGCCTCCAAGAAGTTGTGGTTGCTCCATCACTGGAGGTTTTCAAGAAGAGACTGGATAGCCACAAAACAGTGTTTGGAATGAAAGAGAAAGAAGAACACGGGGTGTAGATTTTGAAAAAGAGGGTTTTTCAGGACCTATTTTTGAATGCTTAAATGTCACACCTGGCATTTCTCTTTTTATACATAGAGTAAAATATCTGCATTTATTGAGAAGGCTGTTCTCTTCACTGATCTACTTGAGCAGTCTGTTCATTTAATGAATGCCACTGAACTCTCCCGTGATGCTGTGACTTAAAGAAAAATATCACCGGCTGACATGATCAGAATTTGACAGAGACAAGAAAATGGATGTCTCACTTAGCTCATCCTTCCCAATCTCCCCTCCTCTTTTTTTCCCCCTTTGTCAAGTTGGAAAAAGGCACCTGAAAATGAAATATGCACTTGATCTAAGACAGAAATAACACAATAGAAAGCAGCATTGGAAGGGACCATGGAGGTCTTCTAGTCCAGTGATCTCCAACCTTTCTTATGCTGCGGCCCGGTATCCCCAACCTTTTTTTATGGCGCGGCCCGGTACCGGCATTAGCTGGGCGCCGCCATCTTTGATGAAAAACTGCTTCCGGTGACCTCACCGGAAGCACTTTTCATCAAAAAGATGGCGGCGCTAGTGCTTCAGTGAGCTTTTCCGGGTAGAAAGCCATTTCTACCTGGAAAAGCTCACTGGAGCGCTAGAGCGCCATCTTTTTTGATGAGAAAGTGCTTCCGGTGAGCTTTCTACCCGGAAAAGCTCACCGGAAGCACTTTTTCATCAAAAAAAGATGGCGGCGCCCAGCAAACCAGCGGCCCGGTAGGATTTGTTCCATGGACCGGTACCAGTCTGTGGACCGGTGGTTGGGGACCCCTGTTCTAGTCCAAGCCCTTGCTTAATCAGGAGACCCTATAATAGGGGTGTCAAACTCAATTCCACTGATGGCTGCATCAGGGTTGTGTTTGACATCAGAGGGCTGGAGGGTCGTGGAGTATGGCCAGGGACATGGCTATGGTAGCCAGGCTGGGCATGGCTATGGTGGGTATGACACGGGACTTGTGTCAGGGGCACCTGTGGTGGCCAAGTGCTAATGCAGGATTTCTCTCAGACCCTCCCTTTCATTATAGTCTCCTTCCTTCCTTCCTTCCTTCCTTCCTTCCTTCCTTCCTTCCTTCCTTCCTTCCTTCCTTCCTTCCTTCCTTCCTTCCTTCCTTCCTTCCTTTTCTTCTTTTCCCTTCCCTCTTCATTCTCCTTTCTTCCTCCTTCCCCTCTTTCCTTATTTTTCATTCCTTGCTCTCTTCCCATCTTCCCATCTTTTTCTTTGTCTTTCCCCTTTCCCTTTCTCCTTCCTTGTCCCTTCTTGCATGCTCAAATGCAAAAAGAGAAACATTTCTCCTTTTGTTTTATTATTTGTTTGTTTTGCTAGCCCTCTGCCAGTGAAAATGGAGCCCAAGGGGCTGTGTGGAGGCACCGTGGACCAATCCTTTGTTGTTTCCAGGCTGGCACTGCCTGGCCAGATCTAAGCACCCCACGGGCAGGATCTGGCCCACAGGACTTGAGTTTGATACCCCTGTCCTATGCCATTTCCTAGAATACAGTATGGGACTTGTTTAGCATTACTGTGAAGAGATGGCACTGAGCGCAAAGAGCACCTCAATTTATTCTGATGAATAAATCAGAGGGACATACAACCTAGAACAGAGGTCTCCAAACTTGGCAACTTTAAGACGTGTGGACTTCAACTCCCAGAATTCTCATAGCTGGCTGGAGAATTCTGAGAGTTGAAGTCCACACATCTTAAAGTTGCCAAGTTTGGAGACCCCTGACCTAGAACATAGAATAATAGAGTTGAAAAGGACCTCAGAGATCTTCTAGTCCAGGGGTCTGCAACCTGTAGCTCTGGAGCCTCATGCAGCTCTTTCAGCCCTATGCTAGGCGGCTCCCTGTTGGCTGACTCCACCACTGGCTGGCCCCGTCCCTCCCCGCCCCTCCCGTCACTCCTTGCCTGGCCTGGGAAAGTAAGGGGGACTGGCGGGGGATGGACACTCGCTCCATATTCCAGAGCAGGAGGTGACTGGGTGGGAGTAAGTGATGTCAAGTTGGCCATGCCCACCCAGTCACACCGGTTGTTAAATTATTGGCTTAAATTATTGTTTTCTTTTCTGTGGGAAACGGGCCCAAATGGCTCTTTGAGTGTTTAAGGTTTCGGACCCCTGCTCTAGACCAACCTCCTGCTCAATCAGGAGACCCTATACCGTTCCTGACAAGTGGCTGTCCATTCTCTTCATGAAAGCCTCCAGGGATGGAGAACCCACAACTTCTGGAGGGAAGCCATTTCAGTGGTTAATTATTCTCAGTGTCAGGAAGTTTCTTCTTAGTTCTAGGTTGGTTCTCTTATAGAGCATAGAATAATACAGTTGGAAGGGCTACCTTGGAGGTATTCTCATCCACCCCCTGTCATGTTATGACAGGGATATAGCCATAAGGAATTCCAATCTAGATGATCTTCTTCTTCTTCTTCTTCTTCTTCTTCTTCTTCTTCTTCTTCTTCTTCTTCTTCTTCTTCTTCTTCTTCTTCTTCTTCTTCTTCTTCTTCTTCTTCTTCTTCTTCTTCTTCTTCTTCTTCTTCTTCCCCTCTTCTTCTCTCCCTCTTCTTCCTCCTCCTCTTCTCTTCCTCCTCCTCCTCCTCCTCTCCTCTTCCTCCCTCTTCCTCTTCTTCTTCCTCCTCTCCTCCTCCTCCTCCATCATCATCATCATCATCGGTGAGATTTTACCAGTTCATTGCTATGATTCTGCACAGTTTGGAGAACCACCCCACCCTTCTCCGCCCACCCCGCCCTTTCCTGCCCACTCAGTCCTTATCACGCATGTGCAACATTGTGCAAATGCCCCACATGGCTGACTGGGTTTTCCCCCACCTAGTCACTCCTTGAGGTATTTATTTTTTTCCCCTCTCCCAACCATCAGCTGTTCATATGATCAGCTGTGCTGGGATCTCCCTTGCTGTCTTAGTGCTTCGCCAGGAGGCTTCCCTGAGGCCCAGGAAGACAAAACATGTAGGGGGTGCAGCACCCTCCCCCTGCGCTCAATTTTTTTGCCTTCTTGAGCCCCGGGAGAGCCTTCTGGGAGCAAAAATGCCCCCCCCAGGAGGCTTCCCTGAGGCCCAGAAGGCCCAAAAATCCAGGGAGAGGGTGCTGACCAAAAAGCCACACCCATCCAGATATATGGCCATGCCCACTTAGCCACGCCCACAGAACTGGTTGTTAAATAATTTGAATCCCACCCCTGATCATCATCATCATCATCATCATCATCATCATCATCATCATCATCTTGTTTCTCTCCTCCAAACTTCTGAGGTCAGGCACCTTGTTTCTCCTCAATGCTGCTCTTCAAATTATCAGCTTTGCAGCATGCAGAGAAGAACAACAAAAAGGATTAGGGGGGCTGGAGGCTAAAATATATAAATAATGGATGGTTACAGGGACTGGGTATGTCTAGTCTAATGAAAAGAAGGGCTAGCGGTGACTTGATAGTACTGTTCCAATATTTGAGGGGCTCCTGTAAAGACAAAGGGTCAAATTATTTCCCAAAGCACCAAAAGGCAAGAGAAGAAACAAGGGTCAGAAACTAACCAAGAAGAGAAGCAACCTAGAACTAAAGGAGAAATCTTCTCACATTGAGAACAATCAACCAGTGGAATAGCCTTCAGAGGTTGTGGGTGCTCCATCACTGGAGGCTTTCAAAACAACAACAACAACTGGATAACCCTTTGTCTGAAATGATATAGGGTCTCCTGCTATGCCCCCTCCTGCTAGAGGGTTGGACTAGAAGACCTCCGAAGACCCTTCCAACTGTCTTGTTCTATGAATCTATGTAGGACAGCCTAATACTCTTAGAAATTATCCTTGACAGTATTGTTGGGCTTATAGAAGCTACTGTACTATACAGCTATTTTACCTTATAGAAGCCACTATGTAATTAACTTTGTTTCGGCCTTTGTGATGGATTAAAATAGCCACTATTCTGGTGGCCATGCTTTGTGGCTTGGACCATTATGTGAACAAGGACACATAGTGGCTTGTTCTGAAAACTATGGTAAAGGAACTACGCTATGTGAATCCTAAATCAATATTTATCCAGACAAGAAACATCGGGGAATTATTAGATGTCAAAGACTTTTTAAAGCTCTTTTCAAAATCTGTTTGCTTTTTGCTTTTTATTACTGTCGCTTTTGCCTAAAAAGGAGATGAAATTCCATGGTTTTAAAAGGTAGGGCTGCTGTACTGAAGATCTAATCTGGCTTTTGAATAGTAGCAAATATTTCTTCCCCAAGCTGGTTAAAATTACACAGTATTTCAAAGTTGCGGTTTTCATTTGGCAGAGAGAATTGGTGGCAAGAGAAAAGCAAGTTGGATACAAGAAAGGGGTAATGAGGAATGATATTGTATAGTTGTTTCAAGTTGCCATCTGTCAAATGCTACGCCTTTGATGTCTTCGGAGTCAGTCTGGGTTGAGACACTGCAGAGAGAGAGAGAGACCCAGGGTAGTCTATCAGTAAGTTTCCACATTAATCTTCTCAATAGATGAACAGTAACTGTTTGAAGACAGTTGTTTTGGGGGCAATGGAAAGCTTGCAGACATTTTATCACAACCTGTAGTGGATCCTATGTTTGACACTGGAAATGTTTTCTTCTATCGTTTACAGTTTTCATAAACTTCAGGGACCAAGCTCAGGCCATTTCCAAAAGCATTAAATACACTATCCAGCCAGGTAAGCCATGGTTACTGGTACTTTTATTACCAGGCATATAATGTCTCAGTTTCAAAGATGAATTTCGGTAAATTCAACATTTTGCCCCCCAAAAACAAGATTAAGATTGTTCAGCTGCAGCAAAGCCCTGGTGCCACAGTGGTTAGAAGGCCATATTGCAGACTGACTCTGCCCACAGCCTGGAGTTCGATCCTGATGGGAGTTCAAGGTTGACTCATCCTTCATCCTTCCAAAGTCTGTAAAATGAGGACCCAGATTATTGGGGGCAAGATGTTGACTCTACAAACCACTTGGACAGGGATGTAAAGCACTGTGAAGCACTATATGTAAGTCTAAGTGCTATTGCTATTCCTTCCTTCCTTCCTTCCTTCCTTCCTTCCTTCCTTCCTTCCTTCCTTCCTTCCTTCCTTCCTTCCTTCCTTCCTTCCTTCCTTCCTTCCCATGGTGGCATAGTGGTTAGAATGCAGTGTTGTTGGCTAACTCTGCCCACAGTCTGAAGTTCAATCGTGATGGGCTTAAGGTTGATTCAGCTTTTCATCCAGTAAAATGAGGAGCTAAATTGTTGGGGGCAGTGCGCTGAGATTTGTAAACCACTTAGAGAAGCCATAAAGCACTATGGAGTGGTATAAAACTCATTTAACAACTGTCTTGCTCAGCAACAGAAATTTTTGGCTCAGTTGTGGTCATAAGTTCAGAACTACCTGTGCAAGAAAATAACCAACCTTCAGAGAGTACCAAGGATCCACAAAGATAACTATTTTGGACATATAACGTGAAAGGGGAAAAATCACTGAAGAAGACTCTAATGCTAAGAAAAATAAAAGGTAATTATAAAGGAAGAAAGAAGAAGAAGAAGAAGAAGAAGAAGAAAAAGAAGAAGAAGAAGAAGAAGAAGAAGAAGAAGAAGAAGAAGAAGAAGAAGAAGAAGAAGAAGAAGAAGAAGAAGAAGAAGAAGAAGAAGAAGAAGAAGAAGAAGAAGAAGAAGAAGAAGAAGAAGAAGAAGAAGGGGGAGGAGGAGGAGAAGGAGGAGGAGGAGGAGGAGGAGGAGGAGGAGGAGGAGGAGGAGGAGGAGGAGGAGGAGGAGGAGGAGGAGGCAACTACAATAAGTCTTTTAAAGAAGAGCTTTTTAAAAGGGATTCCTGAAAGACACCGATGGAGAAATTAGAGCGGTTGAGTCAAAAAAAAATCAGCTGTGATTGAATAAGCTTTTGAGTTTTTGGAGATTTTTGAGAAGAAAATTGGACAGCCATTTTTTTAAAATGGTATAGGGTTCACTGCTTGAGCAAGGGGTTGGACTAGAAGACCTCCAATGTTCCTTCCAACTCTGTTGTTCTCTTATTATTATAAAAAATAGAATAACAACCAGAACTGATGAAGTAACAGAGCAAAATGCCTCCTTGAAAGCTTATTTCTGGAGCAAAAAAATGTCTCCTCCTTTCACCCATACTTTCAGACTAAAGCAATGGCTGCCACATTGATTCATTTCAGTGAGTGACACTCTGTCACTTCCAGCACCTGGTATGCCAGAGGGAGCAATTGGAGAATCACAGAACATCTGGACAACGGCAAGAGCATTGCCTACACGATGCGAAGGGCCTCCTTGAGACAAACCGAAGCCACCTGAGATGTCCAGTTCTATCATTTATAGAGTTGATTGAAGTGGAGGAAGAAAATGATTCTTGGAGTAGAAAATGAAAATGATCGGAAAGAAGGAATGAGAGATGGAGAGGGGAGAACTCTTCTTTAGGTCCCTGTTTCCTCGTGTAGTTTCCCATACTGCATGATATTAATATTGTCTCACAAAACCCACCAGATCTACTAAACCAGGGGTGTCAAACTCGATTTCATTGATGGCCGTATTAGGGTTGTGCTTTGACCTCAGAAGAGCAGGGTGGGTGGATGATGAGGGTGGGCATGGACATGGCCATGGTGGGCATAACCTGGGGCTCATGTCAGGGGCACCTGGGGTGGCCAAGTGCTAAGGCAGGACTTCCCTGAGACCCTCCCTCACTCTCATGATAATCTCCCTCCCCTTCCTTCCTTCCTTCCTTCCTTCCTTCCTTCCTTCCTTCCTTCCTTCCTTCCTTCCTTCCTTCCTTCCTTCCTTCCTTCCTTCCTTCCTTCCTTCTTTGCTAGAAGAGGCACCATAGGCTGATGCTTTGCTGTTTCCATGGGTCAGATCTAAGCATCCCACGCAGGGGTGGGATTCAAATTTTTTAACAACCGGTTCTGTCGGTGTGGCCTAATATGTGGGTGTGGCTTGGTGGTCATGTGACTGGGTGGGCATGGCTTGATGACTGGGCGTGGCTTGGTGGTCGTGTGACTGGCTGGGCGTGGCTTTTATGTAAATATTGTGAATATTTATTTAAATATTGATTTTTTATTAAAAAAGAGCAACTTTTACCCAAAATCGGGCAAAGCAGGCAGGCAGATTGAATTGCTCCCAGAATCACAGATTCATTCAAAGATCTACCATTCTGCAATCTGCTGCCTGAGTCTGCACTGAAAAATAGAAGCTTTAGTCCTAAGGAAAGTTCAGCTCTGTTTTTAGATTAGCTAGAAAGCAAGAAATCCAATGATTTCCTGCTTTCTAGCTAATCTAAATCTCCTGGCAGAGTAGAACAGCTGATGGTTGGAGGGCGGGGGGAAGGAAAAATAGCAACTTACCAAAGGCAGGCAAGTTGGATGGTGCGCATGCCAGGTAAGTTGGGGTTGGGGAGGAGTGAGGCCACTCAGTGGCGCGATTTGCCAGTTCTCTGAACTGTGCAAAATCATAACAACTGGTTCTATAGAACCAGACCGACCAGGTAGAATCCTACCCCTGATCCCGTAAGCCTTGAGTTGGACACCCCTGTAACAAACCATGTTTCTCTTTGGGGACTTGTGGTTTTAGAATAGTTTTGAGCCTTGATGGAGAAGATGAATATTATATTTGTAGAAGCACAACAAGGGTGACCAATCAGCCCATAATGGGGGGTGGGGAGAGAGAACGTGCCAGGAAGACGTTAGTTTTCTGAAACCAATTCTGGATCTCATTTCAGAAATGGCAGAAGGACCTTAGATACTGTGGTTAATTCATTACAGATGAAACATCAAGACCACGGGAAGTGATAACTATCACTCTATACTGCACTACTGAAGCTTCATTTGGAAGACTGGATTTAATCCTGGTCACTATGTGTTGTGGTTCGCCAGCAGCAGGTGCGGATGGCTGAGGTCTTGGAGAGCAAGGACTCAGATGAGGGGCCTGCGTGTGATGCAGGGATGGGGCCAGGACCATCAAGCTGTGGACTTCTGACTTTGGAGATTGTGGAGTCTGGCAGCAGTGATGAAGAGGACCCCGAGGAGCCTGTGCTCACTGTGCGTGCACACAGGGCTGCTCAAAGGAAAGAGCAGCTGCAGCAGCATGAGAGACTCTGGAGTAAGGCTGCAAGGTAACACCCCTCCCTCAAGAGATAAAAGCCAGCTGAGAAACCGGAATCCTTTGCAGGAAGAAAAGAAATTTTTGCACTCAGGCCTTGTGGACGTTCAGAATATCTTGGTTGGTGTTTGGAGACCCTTTGTGTTTGAAATATTTCTTGGTAACTTTATCTAGTGTTCTTGGCAGCAGCCTTGCACAACCATGGCAAGGCTTGTTCTTATCAGAGACAATTAGTTTGAAACAGCCTTTTCACCGGGAAGGAACGGAATTCATAAAGAATCATGGAAAGGTTTTGCTGTTACCTCTGTTTTGTGTTTGTTTCCTTGGAACAAGGTTTGGGTCAGAACACTATGATACAAAAAAAAAAAAAAAAACCAGATGCTGAAGCTCTGGAAAGTACAGAGAAGAGCAATAAAGATGATCAGGGACCTGGAGGCCAAAACATGGATGAATGGCTAAGGAAATTTGGTACGTGTAGCCTAATGAAGAGAAGGATTAGGGGAGACATGATAGCGTCTTCCAATACTTGAAGGACTGTCCCAGGGAAGAAGGTGTTCATTCATTCTCAACAGTACCTGAGGGCAGGGCAAGAAGTAATGGGTGGAAGCTTCTCAGAGGGAGATACAATCTGGAAATTGGGAGGCATTTCCTGACAGTGAGAGTGATTAATCAGTGGAACAGCTTGCCTCTTGGAGTTATGAGCGCTCTATAACTGGAGTTTTTCCATAGACTGGACAAAATTGTCTGGGGTAGCAATAGCACTTAGATTTATATACCGCTCCACAGTGCTTTTACAAGCAGTTTATACAGAGCCAGTCTCTTGCCCCCAACAATCTGGAGCCTCATTTGACCGACCTCGGAAGGTGGAAGGCTGAGTCAACCTTGAGCTGTTGAGAGTCGAACTGCTGAACTGCTGGAGGCCAGCAATCCACAGAAGCAGCCTGCAGTACAGCATTCTAACCATTATGAGCCACGGTGGAGCAGTGGTTCGAGTGCGGTACTGCAGGCTACAACTGCTGCCTGCCGGCTGCCTGCGATTTGACAGTTCGATTCTCACCAGGCTCAAGGTTGACTCAGCCTTCCATCCTTCTGAGGTGGGTAAAATGAGGACCCAGATTGTTGGGGGGCATTCTTTGTGTATATTACTCACAACATTTCCTTGTCTCGGGTCTGGGTGTAGCCAGAGAAATCGAAATAATTCAATAACAGATGTGTTTCTTATTGGTACCCTTTCCACTGGTAAAACATCTCTCTCTCTCTCTCTCTCTCTCCCTCCCTCCCTCCCTCCCTCCCTCTCTCTCTCTCTCCAGCCTTACTCTCCCATTCTGGTAATTTTTTTTCCTTATCTCAACTGCTTTGAGTTTGCCTTCTGTTTTTCTTCTCAAATGCCAAAAGCTGCAGAGCCCAAAGGCAAAGGAGAAGAAACGAAATCAGGAACCATCAGAGGAAGTGATCTCGATCTGCTGCCTCTCTATGGCTGGCTACCAATACGAGAGAGTCACCCTCCCAGTTTTGGCTGTTCCTTGTTACAAGTTAGTGGATTTATCAGATTAAGCTGACCTCAGGAAGGTCTTTTGTGTGCCGTCGAGTTTCTTTCATCTTGGCAACATCTGGGTTCATGAAAAGGGAAGATCGGGAGTTTTACGCTACCTTTGGGGATTTAATTTAGCAGAGCCATTGATGGTCCTTTGACATCCTTACCTGCTATCCCGTTATTATTTTTTTTAGCAATCTGTCCTATCTTACACACGAGATACGTAGCTTCCCTCCCAACCCCTCCCATCCCCCCTCTCTCTCTTTCTCCCTCTCTCGCACATGAACTGAAGCAAAGACGGCTTAATAACCTCAGGGAATACTTTTCACATGTCAAAGTTGGAATAGTTACCTGAATCCTAATTTTGCAGCTCTTCTAAGAGTCGCATGGAGAGGGAGCAATATTCAACTTCACGGAGGAGTAGAGAAGAGAGGAGAGGAGAGTTGGAAGGGACCTTAGAGGTTTTCTAGTCCAACCCCCTGCTTGAGTAAGTAACCCTATACCATGTCAGACAAAGGGTTGCCCAGTCTTTTCTTAAAAACCTCCAATGTTGTATAAGTTGTGTTCACTTGAGATATCTATGGAGATTCTCAATGAACCAGGTCACGGTTGTTCCAAAGGTGCTTTACCAAAAGGCAACTGGATTTTCTTGTTTGTTTGTTTGTTTTTTTCTTGAAGAAATTTCACTTCTCATCCAAGAAGCTTCTTCAGTTCGGTTCAGTTCAGAACTGAAGAAGCTTGTTGGATAAGAAAAGAAACATTTTCAAGAAAAATAAACAAAAAAAGTAAATCAATCAATCAGAATAGAGCTGGAAGGGACCTTGGAGGTCTTCTAGTCCAACCCCCTGTTTAAGCAGGAGACCCTATACCATTTCAAACAACTGAGTATTCAGTCTCTCCTTAAAAACCTCCAGTAATGGAACACCCACAACTTCTGAAGGCAAAGCTGTTCCACTGCTTAATTGTCCTCACTATTAAGAAGTTTCTCCTTCGTTCAAGGTTGCTTCTCTCCTTGATCAGTTTCTATCCATTGTTTTTTGTCTTGCCTTCTGGTGCTTTGGAAAATAAATTGACCCTCTCTTCTTTGTGGCAGCCTCTCTAGAATACTAGAATGCTGCTATTGTGTCACCGCTAGTCATTCTTTTCTCTAGACTAGCCACACCCAAATCCTGCAACCATTTTTTCATATGTTTTACTCCAGGCCTTTAATCATCTTAGTTGCTCTTCTTTGGACTCTTTCCAAAGTCTCAACATCTTTTTTGTCATATGGTGACCAAAACTGGATGCAGTATTCCAGATGTGGCCTTACTTTATAAAGCGGTATTAATACTTCACATGATTTTGATTTCTATGCCTCTGTTTATACAATCAAAGATTATGTTAGCTTTTTTGGCTGCTGCCGTACACTGCTGGCTCATGTTTAAGTGATCGTCCACTAGGACTCCAAGGTCCCTCTCACAGTTACTGTTTTTGAGCCCAGGTTTCTCCTAATCTGTACTTGTTGCCTTTTGGAAGTTGCCTTTTGGAAAAGCACTTTGCATTTGGCGTAAGATGATTTGCTGAAGTCAGTAACGGACAGATTGCCTCTTTTACAATGGAGAATTTGGTTCTTGCAGCTTATAACATCAGTGATTTCCACCACAATCAAATAATAATAATAATAATCCAGAATTGCATATTGACAAAATCAACTCTTGCAACAACTGAAAACCAATAAAGCGTTCCTATGTGCCATTTCTTTATTAAGGAAAGGCATTTCGCAGTATAAGTGACATCACCTGATTTATACTCCACTATTTATCAAGAACTGATCTTGCCATTATACCTTATTAACCAGCTAGGAAGATCCCTTTTTCAACATGAGAGCGAAGGCACAATAAATAATATCAGGAAATAATTGTTGAGCCATTTACCGATTTATTTGTCATGAAAATATGATACCTTAAAATATTTCTGCTGGAAATCATATATGCAGCTGCAATTTTTCAATTCGAAAGGCTTTATGCATTCATTATATTTAAAAAAATGAGTTGGGAGACTATAGTAAAAAAGAGAAAGATCTAGAATAATTTGCAGTCCATAAAGTATTCTGAAACTAATGAGCAAAACCACAAAGGGAATGTAGGTTAGCTAATTAACTCGGATGTTTCTCCCCCAACCCATAATTGGTCAAATGGAGGCATATATTAATTTATAGTATTCCATTCTGTAGAATTTAAAAGCTCATATTTTGTAATGGAATGCAGTTAAAACAATATGGTGTCTAATTTTTGAGCCTCAGAGATGAAATGTAAATTTTAAAGCATAATTTGCACAACTAAAATGGCACAGGATGTATATTTTAAAATCTTTGATAGCAAATTCCGCTCTGTATGTGTCTGTCTCTCTCTGTGTACACACACACACACACACACACACACACACTGCACAAAAAGAGGGAAGCATGAGAGAGAGGGGGAGGGAGGGAGGGAGAAAGAGAAAGAAAGAAAGAAAAAGAAAGAAAGAAAGAAAGAAAGAAAGAAAGAAAGAAAGAAAGAAAGAAAGAAAGAAAGAAAGCAGGAGAAATAGAAACACAGAGAGAAACAGAAAAAAGGAGAAAAAAGAGGAAAAGAAAGCAGGAGAGAGAGAAAGTAGGAGAAACAGAGAAAAAATTAGAAAGAAAAAGAGGAAAATCAGAAAGAGGGAAAGAAAGAGAGAAAGGAAGGAGATTGAGAGAAAGAGAGAGAAAAAGAGAAAGAGGGAGAGGGAGAAAGAAAGAAAGAAAAAAGATAGACAGTCAGAAAGAAAGAAAGAAATAAAGAAAGAAAGAAAGAAAGAAGGAAGGAAAGAAAGAAAGAAAGAAAGAAGGAAAGAAAGAAAGAAAGAAAGAAAGAAAGAAAGAAAGAAAAAAAGAAAGAAAGAAAGATTCATATTCTCCAGGCAAATTCATCTATTTTTTCCTAAGCAATTTTTAAAAGAGTTTCTACCATGAAGCATTAACAAATTAACATACATTTTTTGAAGGGGAGGAAAGGTATCTTGCATTTAAAAATTGTTTTATAATTGTAGATAACTTGATGAGCTTCTCTTACGAAGAACGAGGATGGATGCCTTGCCAGGAAACATTTGCATTCTGATGGATCACAGCATTTCAATCTTCAAGAAATCCATGATGGATTTCTTTTGCATCCATGCTGCAGAGTATTTGGGCATATCATTGCTTCTCGGAAAGGGAAAGGCATCAATCAACACTCTCGTGCACACAAACTTTAACATAAATATGTCTCCTGCTTTTAGGAGAGTGTTACTAACTGGTTCGTCGATGCTCGATTCTAACCGACCCTTGCTCTTGTGGTCATCACAAAATTAGTCCAGCTGGATCCATTTCAGTCCACTATTTTTGTTTCTCACAATGGCTAGATCCAGGGACATCTATAAGAGGAATCAGAATGACAGAGTTGAAAGGGACCTTTGAGGTCTTCTAGTCCAACCCGCTGTTCAGGCAGGAAACTCTATACCATTTCAGACAAATGGTTGTCCAGTCTCTTCTTAGAAACCTCCAGTGATGGAGTACCTACAGCTTCTAAAGGCAAGCCATTCCACTGATTAGTTATTCTCACTGTCAGGAAATTTCTCCTGAGTTCTAGGTTGCTTCTCTTCTTGACTAGTTTCCATCCGTTGCTTCTTCCACTCCTGTGTGACTGAAGACCTGCATCACACCTGTTCCTTTGTAAAAATATGTGGGGATGATCTTGAGAGATAGGGGGCAGAATCACAGATTGGACATGCAGTGTGTAAACTATATCTTAGTCCTTAGAAGTGGGCAATGTGCTGACTCAGTAAACTGTTTAGAGAGAGCAGTAAAGCACCGTGGAGAAGTATATAAGTCCAAATGATTTTGCTATCTATTCCTTCCTTTGTTCTTTTCTCCCTCCCTCCCTTCCTTGTCGTGATGTCCCAGTGGCTAAAATGCAGTACTGCAAGCTGACTCCCTGCTCACTCCGGGAGTTCGATTCTGACCAGGGGTGGGCTTCAAATAATTTAACAACTGGTTCTCTGCCCAGTTGATGGGTGAGCATGGCCAGGTTGGACATGGCCTAGTCAGCCTCCTGCACCATCCTGGGAGTGAAAATGGGCCACAGGAGGGGGCTCTCCGAAGGCCAAAAACGGGCCCATTTCCGGCCTTCTGGAACTTCCGTAAGGCCCATTTTTTGCCCTCCCTGGGCTCTGAAGGTTCTCTGGAGGCTCGAAACAGGCCGCCCCATTTCTGGCCTTCCATAACTTCTGAGAAGCCCCCTCCCCTTTTTTTTGCTTTTCCCAAAATGGGCCACGTGAGGACTCCTGGGAGGGGAGGGAAGGGGCAGGGTAGGTGGGGCTAGCCAGTGGTGGAATATGCTGGTTTGCTGAACTGGCCATAAAATTAACAACCGGTTCACCTGAACCGGTGCGAACCGGTAGCAGCCCCCACCTGATTCTGACTAAGGTGGACTCAGCCTTCCATGCTTCCGTATTGGGTAAAATGAGGAACCAGGTCATTGGAGGGAATCGATTCACTTTGTAAACCTCTTATAGAAGGCTGCAAAGCACTGCAAAGTGGCATATAAGTCTAAATGCCATTGCTATTTTCACACAACTTCCAACAAGGAAAGTCAATAGGGCTTAATGACCATGTGATTCGCTTAACAACAGAGTGATTCACTTAACGATTGTGGTAAAATGCCATAAAACTCACTTAACCGTTTTAATGAAAAGAAGGAGTGGAGGTGACATGATAGCAGTCTTCCAATATTTGAAGGGCTGACGCAAAGAAGAGGCAGTCAACCTATTCTCGAAAGAAGGCAGGACAAGAAACAATGGATGGAAATTAATCAAGGAGAGAAGCAACCTAGAACTAAAGAGACATTTCTTAGACAGTTAGAACAATTAACCCGTGGAACGGCTTCCCTACAGAAGTGGGTATACCAAATTGATTCTCATTTCCCAAATAAACTTCTTTATATCAAAGCAGGACTAGAACACACAGCCTTTGCTGATTGGCCCAAAGTTACCCAACGGATTTTTGTGTCTAAGGTGGAACCAGAACTCACAATCTTCTCGATTTCTAGTCTTGCAGGCAACACCAATCCTGCCAACCAGCAACCCTTGGTAGACTTGTCAGCAATTAATGTGTTGTGAATGAATAAAGTAAATAAGCCCAAATGCAAAGTAGGTTTTGGAAGCCTGCACATTTGATTGGTCCTTGAACAGCAAACAAGGATTGGTTCATAAAAGCCCCTGATTGGCCAAACTTAGGACACTTCCTATTGGTTATTGGTTTGGACCTTATGCACTTATTATTGGTTAATAGGGTAGCAGCCAACCCTATAAAAGGGTTACTGCTGCCCATAGCCTTGCTCTGTTCTGTTCTATCTACTGTTAATAAAGAGTTGAAGTCACTGGTCAGATGTCTGGTCTCCATTACTCTCCAAACATAACACTGGCGACGAGGATGGGATCCGGAGACCGAAGAGCTGACTGAGCTACAGAGCAACACACAGAGCACGTGGTCGAACACGCACCATCAACGGCAACATGGCCAGCGGTGCCGTACCACCCACTCCATTCAACCCAGAAACCGAAGACTGGGAGTCGTACATGGATAGGTTCCAGATGTTTCTGGAGACCAACAATTTGAAAGATGCAACAACCGGCAAAAAAAGAGCTATATTTCTAACTCACTGCGGGCCTACCGTGTTTAAAATGGCAAAATCACTTGCCAAGCCAGCCGAAGTAAAAGAGATGGACTGGGACGTCCTCGAGCCTTTGCTATGGGCTCACTACGCGCCCACCGTACCAACCTTAGTCAGAAGACACGAATATTACCAGAGGGACCAACGGAAAGGGGAAAGCCTTGCCAACTACATCGCAGATCTCCGCAACCTTGGAGGCCTCTGCGGATTCTCTGATTTAGAAGAAGCCCTCCGAGACCGCCTGGTTCTGGGCCTAGAAGACTGCACGATCCAGAGCAAAATTATGGCTAAGGGGGACATCAGCCTCACTGATGCCCTCAAAGAAGCCACTGCAGCGGAGGCGACCAAAAAGTCGGCAGCCCGAATGCGCCGCACCAACGCACCGCTACGTCAACTCGCCAAAGATACCTCGCCTCGCTCAGAGAGACACCCGGTATCGACTCACCACGAAGACCTAGAATCCCCATCAGAAAGCGATGAGGAAGAGGTCAACCGACTCCGAACGGAACGAGACCAGTTCACACAACCCTCATCTCGACCTTGTGCAGGATGTGGGGCGAATCACCCCCGATCTAGCTGCAAATTCCTCGACGCACTCTGCCGCGTTTGCGGGAAAAGAGGTCACATCGCAAAGATTTGCAGAAGCAAACAAAACTCCAAACCCCGACAGGCCGAATACCAGTCTTCAGGATTCTTCGGCACACCCTGAGACAAACTGAATCACCAATGGGGAAGCCACTCCTACAGAAACAAACCGTCCACCACTTCCACCAGGCGTGAAGAAACCAGGCGGGAAGAGATCCACCAAACAATTACCATAGGCCACGCTACATCCCTTGATGCTGGGAAAATCCGAGTAGAGGTGGCTATCGAAAACAAACCTTGTGTAATGGAGGTGGACTCAGGATCATCCCTCTCGATGGTGTACTGGAAGACGCTTCAACAGCTCATTCCGACGATTCGCCGCCAAGACCTAAACCCTCAAAGGGTTATCCTCAAAGATTACCAGGGTAACCGAATTCCCGTTGTCGGGTCCCGCCGATTCCAGGTCTCTTTCAAGGACCGCACCGTCGCACTGCCACTGACTGTCGTGGACCGTGACCGGCCTAGCCTTTTAGGCCTTCAATGGTTCAGACCGCTTGGAATCACTGTAGCCGGAGTCCACCGTGCCGAGAGCAACGATTGGGAGGAAGCCCTCGTGCAAGAATTCCAAGACGTTTTGAACGGACTAGGCAAGTACAAGGGGACCCCGATCTCATTTAACTTGAACCCCGAGGTAGCACCCATCCGCCTTAAGCCGCGTCGGGTGCCGTCGCCCTGAAACCTAAAATCGATGAACAACTCGATAAGCTAATAGAACAGGGCGTGCTGGAACCCACCGACCACGCCCGATGGGAAACCCCAATAGTGACACCTATCAAGCCTGATGGGTCACTGAGAATTTGCGGAGACTACTGGGCCACCCTAAACCACGCACTTCAGCAAAGAGCGTATCCGGTGCCAGTAGTGCAACACCTGCTTCATTCCCTGGGTGGCGGGAAAGTTTTAGCTAAACTAGACCTAGCCCAGGCATATCAACAATTGCCTGTAGATCCGGCCACCGCGGAGGCGCAAACTATCGTCATGCATAGGGGCGCATTTAAATGCAACCGGCTCCAGTTCGGGGTGAGCGTCGCTCCAGGAATTTTTGAGAGCTTAATGGAAAGGCTGTTACAAGGAATAAGAGGGGTCGTACCGTATTTCGACGATGTGCTCACCGCCGCCCCGAACAGAGACGTTCTAGAAAAACGACTCCGCATAGTTTTACAAAGGTTCCAAAACGCTGGCCTCAAAGTTAAAAAAAATAAATGCCAGTTATGTACCGAAAGGGTGGAGTTTTTGGGATACCTCCTGGACAGTCAAGGAATCCATCCCACTGAGGACAAATTAAAGGCAATTAAGAAGGCCCCCATTCCAAGGAACAAGGCAGATCTACAGGCGTTCCTTGGACTTATCAATTTTTATAACGTCTTTTTACCCAATAAAGCAACCGTAGCTGAACCATTACATAGACTCTTAGACAAAAAGCAACGTGGGTTTGGGGACAACATGAACAAAACGCTTTCCAACAAGTAAAGAAATTGCTAACTTCTGATTCTGTACTTATGCAGTACAACGAGACTCTGCCATTAACTATTACTTGTGACGCCTCACCTTTTGGGGTTGGAGCAATCCTGGCCCACGTATTACCAAACGGAGCAGAAGCTCCCGTCGCATTTTTTTCACGAACTTTAGCTAAAGCTGAAAGAAATTATAGTCAGCTGGATAAAGAAGCTTTAGCTATTGTGGCGGCAGTGAAAAGGTTTCATGAATATGTGTATGGGCGTGCGTTTACAATAATTACTGATCATAAACCACTACTGGGGATTATTGCGGGTAATAAACCAACCCCGTATATATTGTCCCCCAGAATGACCCGCTGGTCTGAATTCTTGGCGGCATACAATTACACCTTGCAACACCGCCCAGGGAAATCAATTCTCCACACTGATGCATTGAGCAGAACACCGCTTCCAGAATCGGTTGAAGATCCAGCCCCAACCATCACAACGTTACAAATTGAGACTCTACACGCGCCGCCATTGACGGCGAGAGACATTGCCCTCGAGACAAAATGAGATCCGGTCCTGCAACACCTCCTACGCTGGGTTGAGCGTGGTTGGCCAACAGAACAGCTATCACCTGAATGGGCGCCGTTCAAAGCACGCCAAACCGAACTGTTTTCTCAAAAGGGCTGCATCTTGTGGGGCGATAGAGTCGTAATCCCGAGCAAACTGCAACGAACTGTTTTAGCGGTATTGCACGACGGACATCCGGGCATCGTGCGGATGAAAGCACTCGCACGGAGCTACGCTTGGTGGCCGGGGAATCGACAAACGAATCGAGGCCTGGGTCGCTACTTGTCAACGTTGCCAAGACGTCAGCAACGCCCCACCTAAAGCAAGCCCAACCGAATGGGAAACTCCGAGAGGACCATGGTCCCGTATCCATATTGACTTTGCGGGGCCTA